>NC_137613.1:3298521-3526021 GCF_963280865.1 Gymnoscopelus braueri | reverse complement strand
AGTGGTGTAAATGACGTTGCACGCTTGGGAACGGCGTTCCCATAGCAACCGTTGCGGGGGAACGGTGTGAACACGTGTGGGAACGCTCCTCCCTAGTGGCTCCCTGAAGCTTTACACATTTTTACAAAAAAATAAGAAATAATTAATATATATCTTTTTTTTAACATAACATTTTTAATTTATGGTTGCTGTATGAGGCCAAACGTGACACAAACATTCTTACGTTTTCCAATGTTGTAAAAATGTGTAGAATAAATATTACGTTTCAACAATTCTGTCAACTAAGAATTACATCATAGCCTGCGACACACGTTTCGGCACGGCGCCAGCCAGCCATGTAAACAAACCGGTGGGTGTGTGGTTCCCTGCTACGCTATGGATTCTAAAGGCAAAAAAAGAAAGATAGCTGAGGAAAACAGAGGATTTAACAGTTCGTGGACAGAGGCATTTGCTTTCATTGCCACTTCAGATGGATTTCCTGAATGTTTGCTCTGCAATGAAAAGTTATCAAGTAAGTCCTGTGGTGCGCGCTGATCCTGCTCAGTGTTGCCATGTCTGATTACTATAAGGGACTTTGGGCTTGTTTTCCTGTAAAGTCGCTTGTAAATATTCAGTTGCTGGTTGCTTTTCTTTTGTCTTGTTTCTGAAGTGTAGTTGCTTATTTGGGCTTGCTTTCAAGATTATTTTTGAAAATAGCTGATTTAATAGGGCTCAAGTGGTGAAACTGGTCGCTTCTTTTGGGCTTGTTTCTCTCACAGAATCTGGCAACACTGATCCTGCTGCGTGGAATATTTTGACATTAAAATAAATGCTCATTTACTATTTGCAAGTAACTAGTAATTTTTATAGGCTAATATACACTTTATATGGCTAATATGCCTATGCTGCCTTCATTATAAGGCTTAAATATTGTTTGCGGCTCCAGACATATTTTGTATGATTTGTTTTGGTCCAAAATGGCTCTTTAAACATCTAGGGTTGCCGACCCCTGCCCTAACCTAACCCTAACCCTAAAACTGAAATAAAGTAAAAGAAGAAGCACTTTGAAACTGAAGATGATGGCCAATGTTGATGATAATTGATAACAATATATATATATATATATATAGATATAGATATATATATATATATATATATATATATATATATATATATATATATATATATATATATATATATATTAAAACAATTAAATAAGCCCCCCCTGCAACGTTTCCTTTTTGCCACACATATACACTTCATGGAGTACATTTTTTTGTACCGAATTAACCGAATTAAACTGGTCACACTGGTAACTGGTCAAACTGGTAACCGAATTAAACTGGTCACACTGGTAACTGGTCAAACTGGTAACCGGATTAAACTGGTCACACATGCACGCGCGCGCAGTGACCAGTAGGGTTCCCAAAGTGAATCCAGGCCATTTACAACATAGATATTAGAAACCTAGATACCTCATTGGCCTCTGCAGTTCATTGGGGCGACTTGTATCGCAATACACACGGCTCTTCCGCCCTGCACGGCTGCACCTGCCACTCAAAGTGACTACTGGCCAATCACAGCGCTCACAGCGCGTTGACTACTGGCCAATCACAGTGCGTCTTTTCCGGGACTTGTCATGCAATGGTTCTCAACCAGTGGTCCGGGAACCACCAGTGGTCCTTGAGGGGGTTCCAGGTGGTACCCAGCTAAATGATGGAGAGTTGATAACCAAATGGACCCTTATATAGATCTTTAAATCTTGAGTATAACATTTCACACTGTCAAGAAGAGTCAAATTGTTAAACATCTACATTACTTACTAAACAAGTACACAATTAGAGAACGTAAATAATTGAATGATAACATTCTAAGTTTTGGGTGTGAGAGGCTAAAGCTTATCAAACGGTGGTCCGTGACTCAAATGCTGAATAAATAATGGACATTGTCACCTTGATATGAAAAAGGTTGAAAACCACTGTTCTAATGCATTTACGTCCATTGAAGCAGACGGTCTCTCCACAATTAAAATCATCACAACTCCCTGAATTTTCAACCTATTTTCAAGCGGTAAAGTTTGTCACAAATGCGAGACATGGAGTTATGGATCCAGTAGGCGTAGGCCTATATTTGGTTACATCTAAATTGCATATTTTCATACCAAAATACTTTCAAGTAACAGTAATAGTCACAAAATATTTTTGTCTCCATTCACTGACAGACTACATGAAATATGCTGGCCACATTGCAGAATTGCCTTTATCTAACATCCTTCATGTTAGCTATTCAGGTCAGAACAGAGCTATCAACTTTGAAAGACTGAAATAATTGTTCATTTGAGAATTTTCTCTTCCAAAAACAGCAACTATAAATGAAAAGTCTGTGTTCCATATTTTAATGGCACTGAAAGTATAACATATAACACAAATACTCCAAGACAGCCAAAAGAATATCATTCCAAAGTCACAGAGCAGAATATCATAATGGCAATAAAGATAAAATAATACCAGAAGCATATCATTTTCTAGCCATGGTTCACGTGACGCTTGTATACGGGCTAATCATTTTCCACACGAAGCGACCATGTCTTATTTGAATTTCACAAATAGAGTGTGGAGTTTGCCAAGTTCCAACTAACTAGATGCTGCGCACAGCTGCTGCCTCTTAAAGGGTTAAAAGCTGGGTTACAAAATGACCCGCCCCCACCTGCCTCTGATTGGCCTACCGAACTTCCGCGTGTGTGACGCACACGGCAGCCCTGCAGAAGCAGGAAGCGCGCCCGAGATACAGACGCTTCAGAGCCGAATGAGGCGTCTACCTTTATATGTCTATGATTTACAACACTGCTAACAACCAGTCTGTGGGTATAATGTCCTAGGCTGTCAAATATAAAAACCAATAGTCTGACCTATAGCCCAGCTCTGAGATGGTATGTAGGAGTGATTGGTATTTACTATTTAATGACCTTGGTCATAAAGGCTTCCTCTAGGCTAGGGTCAAAGGTGAAGGCTATCTCTAATACAGACACTTCATCAACCATCACACAATCACACACACACACACACACACACACACACACACACACACACACACACACACACACACTCCCCTGAGGTCACATGACTTACTGTCAGCTGTGGAGGTGAATGCTTTACACTTGTAAACTGTGATGTGATTCTAAATACAACACGTCACTTCTAACAACTTTCTTTTTTAAATAGCAGGATCCACAATTTCACAACGCATCATATCGTTGTGAGCTTGTAGATCTGCTATTTTTGAATACTTTTGATGTATTTATATATTTTCAGATGGGGTCCACCACCAAATACATATCAGTTATAAAAAAAATATATCAGTTTATGGCTTCTTGACATGAAGATGTTTCAGAACCACTGATCTATCTAAGGGCGGCTTCACACTGGATCCGTTTTCATTCTAAACGTTTCCCAGATCGAATGCTGGCCTGCATTCACATTGGCCAAGATCCAATCGCACCAGAGAACACATGCATATATACCCCCGATCCTACAGGTGGCGGCATGCACATAGTGTTTCCCCTGTGGACACAGACGTCATCAACTATGCGACAATGTTTGTGCTGGTCGCGCATAAATATAGGGTTGCGGCTGGAGAGCTATGCTGGGGAGGGGAGGCGATCTATGTAAGTGCACGGTCTTTGGGGAGCCTCGCCCCGAAGCGGGGAGAACGCACTGAGCGCTCAAGGCACAGACTTCTGTGTTGTTGACGGACAACGGATGTACGCTTATGAGAAACAACACAAATAAAACCTGGTGAAACACTTGTGTGCATTAGCGCAAGATGAGGATACAGGAAACATTCAGTATAAATGTCCAGTTTGCTAACCTTCACAACTACTACTACTTTTGCATTTGAAACTTTAAATTTCTCTAAATATTATAAACTTTCACGACAGCTTAAGTACAAAAAAATATCATTTATGAAAAGGCAACTATAGTAGCCTATACAGTGAAGTCGGACTGAATGATATATATATATATATATATATATATATATATATATATATATATATATATATATATATATATATATGCGCCCTGTGCTCTCCTTTTTCTCTATGAAGAAAAGTACAAGTACAGTTGACACAAACGCATTCCGCAACGCTGCCTGTCTGTTGTTTAATCTGCGCATCCGCGCATTACGTGCAGATCTCATCCTCTGGACTGCAAAGCCATAGCTGGTCATGTAGGAAGGTGTGCGATAGGATCGCGCTTGCCATAGTCTCCAAAGTAATAATAATAATAAGAGAAAGTTCACTTTTGGTTATTTAAAAAGAGTCTCGTTATTTTATGTATTAATTTATTGGCCCTACATGGGAGAAACGTTAACTTTAGAGCTTTGGTTAGAATTTAAAAAGACTGTAGAGCAGTTTGTGTGCAGACTCACCTTTTTATTTTTATTTATTTATGATTTGTGGGTCCAGCACTGTGTGTAAAAAAGAACTGTGGGGACGTGCATCTCCTGCCTTTGTTCATATTTAAAATAAAAATTATATTTTCCAATGCAAGATCAGTGTGGTTATCTGCTCTACATTGTAATATCAAAAATAGCAGATCAACAAGCTCAATGTGTCGCATTGCACCGCATTTTCAGCTTGTAGCTTGGCTATTTTTGCTACTTTTGTGTGACACTGTGTGACAATAGGGCATTCATTTATGATGAAAAAGCATTAAAAGTTGCAATATGGGATACAGGGTTTCTTCCTAACAGCAAAGATATGTAGTAGAGATGCGCGGATGGCCTCTCATGGTCATCCGAATCAGCATGTACAAATTAATTATCCACCCGTTATCCAACCGCAATAATTATTTTATCCAATTTAAATATCCGCACCAACCGTTTCTCCCGTATGTCAAAATATTATAATTTTCTGGTATTCCCCGTTAGTTTTAGTAGGCTATTAGTTGTGCGATGCGATCACAAAATGCATTGATTTAGCCTATGGAATGTCGGTGCGTCTTTTTTCTTTTTTTCAAACCGGTGCTGCGCTGACAGACTCTGTACGGCATCCAACATGCGGCATCCAACGGTTGGATGCCGCATGTATGTAGGTTGGATTCCAACCTACAGAGCGCACTGCTCTGCTGTATACTGCTTGGTGTGGATATGTTACGGCCATGGTTGAACCCCTGTGGATTGATCTGCGATGTGTTTTTGTTGGCTGTTTTTGTCGAGTTTATATACCGTCACCTATTCCAAATAGCGGGCCACTTCCGTCTAAAGGTACGCTTGCTTTCACATTGCAGCGTACCGTACCCGAAAACACATGATCCGGATCCGAAACTGCCTCCGGAGGTGGTTTCAGGAACAGAACGGTGATCCGTTTCGGGGGACGATACGCAACATTCACACTAGCGCAACACCTGCCAAGCGGTCTGGAGTGCGCACCCGGGACCCGAGTGTGAAACGGCTCACATGGACTTCTGTTCTGCTCTGCTCTTCTAAATATGTTGCTAACCAGTGTTGAACTCCACTACCTTTTTACTAACTAGTATTGTAACTAATTACTTTAGCAATTCAACAACATGTGTTACAATGACTGAGATTAAAATAGGCTTCAGAGGATTATAATGTTTATTATCATCCAGTGATCTACTGTCACTCTAACCTCAGCACAGCAAGAGACATGACCCGCCCTATTCTACCTCTGATTGGTTTAGGTTTAGACAAGAGGAGTGATGATTGGTTAAGGTATAGGGTCAGATATCATGGTAAGCCAATCTGAGGCAGAGCTGGGCGGGGCTTTTCTTTGTCTCCCTGGTGCAAACATACACAGGAAACACTCACTCCTCTACGCAAGCACACAGGCGTGCACATGCACACACGCATGCACGTGCACACACACTAACACACACACACACACACATGCACACACACAGTTCATTTAAGTGTATTCAATACCAAGTGGTTCTAGTATATGGTATAAAACACTTCAACAACATTAACCCCTTCACCCCTCTATTCTTAGTAAAACACAGCTGAGTTGGCTATGTACTTGGACAGCTTTTTTCCCTCTACACCAAATCTCTTTGCCAAAAAATAGCCGATCTACAAGCCGACAATGTGTCACAACGCCACACGTTCCCCTCCAGAATAGGGTCTATGGGGTTCAAGTGGTTAACATTCTTAACACCAGACTAGAGAGATTATTGCTACATTATTGCTATTAGTTTAAAATCTCTTACCCTGCAATAATCTTTATGCTTTGATCCGACGAGGCAAAACAAAATGGAGTCCAGACGGTTCAGTTGACTGTGAATCAACACACTGACAGTTCTTGGGCACAAACATAAAAAATTACACCCTTATCTGACAGGGCAGGGACTTTGACCTGCAAACCCCCCCCACCCACCCACCCACCCACCCACACACCCACACACACACACACACACACACACACACACACACACACACACACACACACACACACACACACACACATTATAACACTGTGCAGGTAAATGTTTAACCACATTGTGTGAGTGGAAGCTGTAAACTGGTTCAACTGTTCGTAGGTAAGATATGACTAGCCTGGTAAACCCCTCCCTCCGGATATCTCATTTCTATTTGATATCAGGAGTGAGTCTGGCCTGAGGGCTTATCTGGGCGTTTCTTGACTGGCCTATCAGCGTCCTCGCTCATTGTTCTGTGATTGACAGCGGAGGTAGGCCAATCAGGTGGAACCCGAGTGAACCAGAATGGAGCCGAGTGCAGCCGTCAAAAATTGATCTTTTGAAAATAGCAGATCTACAAGCTCAGAACGTGAGCTTGTAGATTCGCTATTTTGATATTTTCAAATAGCCACAGTTTAAATAGGGCTGAAGTGGTTAATGTAAGCTTTCAAATGATTGTTGTGGAGTAAAAGTACAACATTTGTCTCTGAGATGTAGTGGAGTAGAGACCTGTGCAGCCAGGCGGATGTAGCATCCAGACAGGAAGGCCAGAGCCAGCACAC
Organism: Gymnoscopelus braueri; assembly: GCF_963280865.1. Lineage (NCBI taxonomy): Eukaryota > Metazoa > Chordata > Actinopteri > Myctophiformes > Myctophidae > Gymnoscopelus > Gymnoscopelus braueri. The sequence goes on along the minus strand of NC_137613.1, from coordinate 3,519,045 downwards.
CAAACACAACCACCAGCAGCATGAGGCTCAGCTCCCCTCCAGAGCCAGCACACCAAACACAACCACCAGCAGAATGAGGCTCAGCTCCCCTCCAGAGCCAGCACACCAAACACAACCACCAGCAGCATGAGGCTCAGCTCCCCTCCAGAGCCAACACACCAAACACAACCACCAGCAGAATGAGGCTCAGCTCCCCTCCAGAGCCAACACACCAAACACAACCACCAGCAGCATGAGCCTCAGCTCCCCTCCAGAGCCAACACAGCAAACACAACCACCAGCAGAATGAGGCTCAGCTCCCCTCCAGAGCCAACACACCAAACACAACCACCAGCAGCATGAGGCTCAGCTCCCCTCCAGAGCCAGCACACCAAACAGAACCACCAGCAGCATGAGGCTCAGCTCCCCTCCAGAGCCAGCACACCAAACACAACCACCAGCAGCATGAGGCTCAGCTCCCCTCCAGAGCCAGCACACCAAACACAACCACCAGCAGCATGAGGCTCAGCTCCCCTCCAGAGCCAACACACCAAACACAACCACCAGCAGCATGAGGCTCAGCTCCCCTCCAGAGCCAACACACCAAACACAACCACCAGCAGCATGAGGCTCAGCTCCCCTCCAGAGCCAACACACCAAACACAACCACCAGCAGAATGAGGCTCAGCTCCCCTCCAGGGATGTGGTTCAGGTAGGCCAGCCGGTCCTCCTTACTGTGCTGCAACCAGTACACCTGGTGGAGAGAACAGGTACTACGCCTTAGATAAGTGGTTCCAAAACTTTATTAAAAAAGATTCAATGGACCCCCCCCCCCCCCCATAACTCTGAGAGGTCACAAACTGTTGTTGCATTTGTACACTCTCAGAGTTACAGAAAATAGCATATCTACAAGCTCAGCTTGTAGATATGCTATTTTCACATTTTGACAACTTGACCGATGTTTGACCAGTTTGTATATATAGTTTGGTCACTTTACTGTCATTTGGGGACCCCCCCCCAGCCAATTATATAGGGCCCCAGCCAATTGTATAGGGCCCGAAATGGGCGTACTCAAGTAAAAGTATGAGAAACAGTGTAAGGATGTTATGGTTTTTGTGGAGCTTCTACTGTTCCTGTGGTGACTGGAGCAGCTTGTTCTGGAAGCCATCAATCAACACAACTCATAATTACCTGGAGAGTAATGGAGTTTCAGGTCACCATCAACTGAACACACACACACACACACACACACACACACACACACACACACACACACACACACACACACACACACACACACACACACACACACACACACACACACACACACACACACACACACACACACACACACACACACACACACACACACACACACACACACACGATCTACGAGCTTGTAGATCGGCTATTTTCAGCATGCAACCAAGTGTAAAATCAGCCATTACGACACCATCAAGACACCGCCAAGATACATGTTAGTCCACTAAATCAACTGTAGATTTATTTGACTATAATCTTATATTTTGTCGACTAAAACTAGACAAAAACTCAAACATTTCAGATGACTAAATTATGACATTTTATTCAAAAGACTATGACTAAAACTAGATCTAAATCAACAGTGATGTGAATACAGTTTGTACATCACAGATCAACAGAACATGAAGAAAGGATGAATAAGCTGTGTTGCAGCAGCTTGATAAAGAACCATCACAGCTCTCCTTCAGTGTTTACTGACTGACCTGTAATCAAAGTTTACAATAACACTGTGATTCTCAAAGTGGGGTCCGGGGGTCCTTGAGGGGGTTCCACGGGGTCCCCCAAAATGTGTTAATATAGCATCAAAATCAGTTTAGCCACTTCAGACCTACATACATCAACTATTTGAAAATAGCAGATCTACAAGATCAGCAATTGGCATGATCTGTAGATCTTTTAGAAAGTTTTTCAAAACCTTTTCAGGTGGGTGTCTGCGGCCAAATATACAGTATATATATGATTGATTTTTCTTTGTTAAAGTGTCATGCTTCCAAGGAAGCCCCGCCCACATGGACTTACAGGACACTTTTACATTTCATTTGACATGAACAATGAACCCACATGATAATTCACAAACAATGAGCCAAACTAATAACCAACTAAAACACTCAAGAGCTCAAGCTTCACACTGTATATATAATACCCACACATTGTATTCATTTGAGGGTCCTTGACATGAAAAGGTTTTACAACCACTGCTGTAACACACATGATAAACACATCTCTGTCTGTGTCTATCAGTCCAAAGCCTAAACTCTGTTTACAGATATAGTACCGAGTTTGAATCCAACTCCTACAATATATCACATCTAAATGGGAATCTACATGTAAATCTTACATTGAGATATTCAACTTTTCTAAGCATGCTGTAACACATTAAGAAAGTGAATGTTTTTCACCAAGGACTTTTCTGCTTCTAGGTCTACATCTTAACAGACCATTAACTAATGCAACATCAATACTGTACTGAATGAAGTGGTCCAAACTTGTAAACACACACTACACCATGTATTGTTGGCAGACCATGGTTATTAGCTTGTTCAAAATTACCTTGCATTACCATATTTCCCAAAATGTATGAAAACAAACTTAAAAATGACAGAAAACATGGTTTTAATATTCAAATGTATTTCAGAATGCAGGTAAATACTGTCCCTGGTTGTTCCAGGTACGATTCCAGGCCATGCCAGCAATGTGTCCCTGAGCAAGACTCTTAACCCGTTATTGTTCCCCAAACGGCGTAAAATAGTCAATGCAGAGGACACATCGTATGTGCAAATATACAGCCACACAAAGAGGGTGTTTAAGAACTATTAATGCAACTCCAAACACTGCAACAAGAACAGCCTGAAGCTTCAAGTCTTATAATATCTGTGAAGCTGTAAACATTTGACTCCTTTTTGACTATAAGAACAACAGTCTATTGTCCATGAAAGAACAGTATTGTCCATGAGGCTGTAAACCTTGTACTGTATGCACAAGGAAAACACAATAGAGTGTGGCGGGGTACCCTAAGTTTGACTTGCGCTCGTTTCACTTGTGTTCTTTGGGATGCCTCCCTCGCGCTCTGGAGCAGAACCAAGACACTTCTTTACAGTTTCACTGAAGTCCTTGTGGGTCAGCTTGAGGTCGAACTGCCGAGCAGCAGCTGAAAGACAAGATTACAAAAATAAGAGTGAGGAAGAGAGAGAGAGAGTGTGTGTGTATGTCCCATACAACTTCCTGTTATATCAATAAGAAAATCACCCTCACTCTGTACAGTAACACAAGCTACAGTCAGCAGCCAGTTAGCTAATAGACTGGACTGGAAAGAGGAGCTAACGGCTAGCCTGGCTCTATCCAGGTAATAACATTTGCATCAGAGCACCTCTAAAGCTCACCAATTAGGTTGTCTTTTGTTGGTTTATTTCTTATAGCTTGCACTTTCACCATCACCTGATTACAACCTAACCGTTTCTGTTAGATTAAGTTTTGTCATTTCATGCTTTATTCTTCAACAGGGGATTACAGAGAGACATGAACCAAGGGCAGAGAGGAGATATGCAATACATTATAGGAGTTAAATTCAAACTCGGTACTATATGGCTCACAAAGAGCATAATTATGTTCTGAATCACCATCAGTCACACCTCACTCCCTAAACTTAAGCTATTAAGTAGTTTGCAGGGGAGGAAACTCACCAAACATGCAGTGTTGTATTGCTGTTTCCTTGAATGGCTTCTTTCCAGCCCAGTTGTACTGACAGGCCAAGGCGTTAGTCAGAGCAGTTGCCAGCATCTGTCTGATCAGGTTCTCTGAATTGGTGCCTCCTACCAGAGCCAGGCCATAAACTAGAAACAAATTTCCTAAGAAAATGTAAGTGTGCCTGCAGCTGGCTGGAGACTCAAACGTTCAATCACACTGACAAGTAATTAATCAAATTCACACATCATAATAACTTCAAACAGAACATCACAGCACCTCTGCTCTGCCGACTGACACATGTACTGTAGGCTACATAGTACTGACTGACACATGTACTGTAGGCTACATAGTACTGACTGACACATGTACTGTAGGCTACATAGTACTGACTGACACATGTACTGTAGGCTACATAGTACTGACTGACACATGTACTGTAGGCTACATAGTACTGACTGACACATGTACTGTAGGCTACATAGTACTGACTGACACATGTACTGTAGGCTACATAGTACTGACTGACACATGTACTGTAGGCTACATAGTACACTTTGAGGTGTTTGAAGGTGTGTGTGCAAGTTTCTTACTTCTGAAGATTATCCCATGTGTGTGTGTGTGTGTGTGTGTGTGTGTGTGTGTGTGTGTGTGTGTGTGTGTGTGTGTGTGTGTGTGTGTGTGTGTGTGTGTGTGCGCCACACGCCAGTGTGCCAGTGTGTGTGGTATATTGACATGTTTCAAAGGTACAATATCATGCCGAATACAAGTGAAAGAGATACGGACACAATATGATTAACTGAGGATGTTGTCTATGGTTTCTAATGTTATATATCAATATTTTCTATATGTCCTGTAATAGAAACACAACTGGGTATGACCAAGGGTCAGAGACAACTGTTCCTGGAAATGAGCCAGGATCACATAAAACGGTTCATGGAAATGAGCCAGGATCACAGACACACAGTTACTTTACACCACTGCAAACAAGAGCATGTAAACATATATATATATATATATATATATATATATATATATATATATATATATATATATATATATATATTTTTTTTTTTTTTTTAATAAAGTAATATAAACTTTGAAATTGTTAAAAACTAAATGTCATTGTAAAGATGGTAGGCCAAAATCACAAAAATGTTCCATAACAAACAGCAGGCTGTCAGCTGTCACCTGACTACACTAGAAGCAGTGTCACGTAGCACGTACATGGCAGAGGATGAGTCATCATGTAAGGGGAAATATCTCAGCGTCAGCGCTGTCCAAAAGCCTCTAGAAGATCAGCAGAGAAAAAAATACTAAATATAGCAAAACTACCGAAAATGTCTTCAATATTTCAACCCACACAAACGGATGTTACTGCGAGTCCCAGCGGGATGCAGTTACTATGGAAACGAACGGCGGGCATGAAGACCGGTCCAGATGTTAGCTCCTCCCACTGAGGCAGCCTAGTTAAGGCTCCCCTAAACACTGAGGCTGAAGCAGATCCAGCATGTAGTCTAGAGCAGTAGGCTACTTCTCAAACCTTTTCCATGCCAAGGACCCCCACAATGACATGCATTTGGCTGCGGACCCCCATCTTTGGCTATTCAAAAATAGCAGATCTACAAGCTCATAGCGCGGCACAGTGCCGCGCTATGAGCTTGTAGATCTGCTATTTTTGAATAGCCAAAGAAATAAAATGACACAGATGCTTTCCCAGCTTTAATGTGTTAACCCTTTAAGAATCGAACAAATCTGTGTCATTTTAAGATTTCTTTAGCTATTCAAAAATAGCAGATCTACAAGCTCGTCTGTGCCGCGCTTCAAGCTTGTAGATCTGCTATTTTTTTTAAATGTGTGCACATCTTTCAATATATATACATTTTTAATTCTGGTACAACTTCTGGGGGGTGCCTGGAACAAAATATTTTGAGATGGGGGTCCACGGCCAAATACATATCATTTTTGAGAACCACTGATATTATAGCAACATGTTTAAAAAAATAAAATTTAGGATTTAGAAGACAAAGATTTGCTTCTTTGCTTATATAATAGCAGATCTACAAGCTCATAGCGCGGCACTCGGTTTTGATTGATTGATTGATTGATGTACTTTATTTAGTAAGACATGAGAACAACAGTACATGGAAGTATAAATTCACAATACAAGGTCTACTAAACTGGAATACTCATTAAGCACTGAGCTTGTTTAAGATGAGAACCCCATGCACACAAATCATGATGACATATAAGAGACAGACAGATATACACACTACTATACATATAAGAGACAGACAGATATACACACTACTATACATATAAGAGACAGACAGATATACACACTGCTATACATATAAGAGACAGACAGATATACACACTACTATACATATAAGAGACAGACAGATATACACACTACTATACATATAAGAGACAGACAGATATACACACTACTATACATATAAGAGACAGACAGATATACACACTACTATACATATAAGAGACAGACAGATATACACACTACTATACATATAAGAGACAGACAGATATACACACTACTATACATATAAGAGACAGACAGATATACACACTACTATACATATAAGAGACAGACAGATATACAGACTACTATACATATAAGAGACAGACAGATATACACACTACTATACTAGGGGTGTGCCGATACACTAATTTCACCAAACGATACGATACGATATTTGGCTCACAACTTCGATACGATTTCGATACGATACGCACTTTTTTAATTATGAAAAATATATGGGGGAGAAAAAAAGCAAATGCAAACAAATAATTCTGTTGTTGCATTATTCAGATATGCGAACTTGTAGCTTTTCAGCTACAATAGCCGTTTTGAATCCAAATAAAGCAATAGTGTGACACCTGACCCGAAAAAAAAACAACATGTTGTCACCCTTTTCACCTCGGGGCTGTTTGCATGCCTGATTATTATTATTGTAAAAAAAAAAAAAAAAAAAAAACATTTTCATGTCAAGGACCCCCAAAATGATATGTATTTGGCCGTGGACCCCCATCTCAAAACATGTTATTCCAGGGACCCCCAGAAGCACAGATCGGGGTTAAAAATGATCGCTTGCCAAAAAAAAAAAAAAAAAAAGGGGTTTGCACAAAATCCCAAGATTTTTCAAAAATAGCAGATCTACAAGTCCATAGCGTGTCACTATGAGCTTGTAGATCTTCTATTTTTGAATAGCCAAAGTAATGTAAAAATGACACAGATGCTTACCCGGCTTTAATGTGTTGAGGAGTCTGGGCCACGTTCACTGACTAGTTCTCTGTGGACTGACATTCTGGGAAGATTGTAAAAGACAAATAATGCAAAACAAGAGGCTGAAATACTGTTCTATCTCAGCTCTCATAGACAGTCTGTCTATCTGGAGAAGACAATGTTTCATATCCTTCACTATTACATGTTTTTATCAACATGAACTTATTATTTATGCATAAACATGAATTAACATTATTCCATACTTCTGCTCTGACAACAGTTAATACTGTATTGACTTACTAGAAAGACACTTTACAAGACCCTACTGGAGAGAATTAACTACTTTATCAACACCAAAAATAAACATTTATCAACACAAAAGGTAGACTAACATATTAACCCTTTAAGACCGGGAACACATCTGTGTCATTTGAAGATTTTTGAAAATCGTGAAATGTTTTGCAAATCTTTGAATAATATATATATTTTTAAAGCGAACATGTTTAACTCAGTTACAACTTCTGGGGGGTCCCTGGAACAACATATTTTTTGATGGGGGTCTGCGGCCAAATACCTATAATTTTTGAGAACCACTGATATTATAACAACATATGTTTTTTTCTTATGTTGCTTTTTGTTTATGTTTATGTTTTTTTCAAAACAACTGTCAGGATTAAGAAGACATTTGTAGAATCCCCCAGAAGCAAAGATTTAAGTTACAAATGTTACCTTTAAAAATATATATTCAAAGACCCACGATTTCCCCCAAAAATAGCAGACCTACAAGCTCATAGCGCGGCACTCGGTGCCGCGCTATGAGCTTGTAGATCTGCTATTTTTGAATAGCCTAAAGAAATGTAAAAAAATGACACAGATGTGTTCCCGGTCCTGATGGATTAAACACACAACAGGAGCTTTAAACACTAAAGGCAGAAACACAAATACTGTAAAAGTTAAACAAACCAAAACACAGGTGTGTGTGTGTGTGTGTGTGTGTGTGTGTGTGTGTGTGTGTGTGTGTGTGTGAGCAGCAGTAATGGCTGCCATCAATCGGACTGCTTAGACCTTTAGATTCAACTACACACAATAAACTAAAACACAATCACCACATTTCTGGTAAAACCCTCAAGACAAGCTTTGTTTTACATCACAGAGCTTATTTTGAACATGTTTTATGTTCTAATACTTTATTTACCTGAACAAACAGGGACAAACTGATGTTGTTCTTTCTCTCTTCCTTGAAGAATGACGTCACCTGACCACCTGGAACTACCTGTGTCTCTCACAGGTGGAGTCGCCCCCTTGTGGTGAAACGTGGGATAAGTCTTTTCCTACTGCTCATTCCAAGACACAATAAGGCTCTTAAACATACAAGAAACATACATGATAAAACACACATGTGGGGCTGCCTCAGTGTTTAGGGGAGCCTTAACACTGAGGCTGCCTCAAATTTGTGTAGATCTAATGTTTTGTAGATCTAATGTTCCCCTCAGAAAAGGAATTCTAGGGTTCAAGTGGTTAATGTAAAATAAACTAAATCCTATCACACAAAGATTTGGTGGACCCCCTATAGTAGCTCTGAGGACCCCCTAGGGGTCCCGGACCCCCTGTTGAAGACCCCTGATGTAGACAGTGTCCTAACATACATTTAACAATGAAACAAAATGCATATAAAGATATGCAGTTAAAATGTGTTTGTATAATTGTTGTGCTATTGCTCGTTTAGATGTTTGAATGTTCATGAAAGACAATGGACTGGACCTGATGGGGAAAGCTTCAGAGTAAAGAGCTGGGTGGGATTTGAACCCTCGAACCTCTGGATCATGTAGACAGAGCTTCAACACACTGTGCTGCCTGCTGCCTTGCTTCATCACAGTCTTCATTCTGCTTTGATTAACAACAAACAATGATACAATAAAAAGAAGGAAAAAAACATACAACAGCATATTAGTCTATGGTTTGTTGTGTTGCTTGTCTAGATGTTTGAAGGTTAAGAAACCACAATGTCTCTGGCTTTTATGTCATTATCCATTTGTCTTTTGATGAAGCTTAACATAAAATGTAACACAGTGGCTCAATGGATCAAGAGTCTGCCTACAAAATGGGAAGTTGAAAGTTTGATTCCCAGCTCTGACACAGAGTGAACGTGTCCCCAACATCTTGCCAACTGTTGAATACTTATTTTGTGTGTCCGTGGGGGTCCGTGGCCAAATGCATATCAATGTGGGGGCCCTTGACAACAAAATGTTAGAGAACCACTGAGCAGAAGGTCACAGGTTCAAGTCCCGACTCCAACAGTGTGTCTGAGTGTTCTTAAGTAAGACACTAAACTCCAACCTGCTCCTCTGTGGGCAGACATCAGCTGGGCAAAGCTGAAAGCTCCATTTCTCCCACAAGATCAAATAGGTCTAATTAGAAGATGAATAAAGCTGCTATCGGGCAGAATGCCTCGTTTCTTAAAGCACAAGTTAGTGAAAATAGCAGATCTACAAGCCCACAAGCTTGTGGATTGGCTTTTCTCGCTATTTTATTAGATGTGTTTTTAATAATAAAAAAGGAATGGGTTTGGACACAATATTTTGTATATATTAGTGAATGAAATGTATAATTTATTAAATAAAATAGGTAAAATCAAATACATCTTAAAAAATTAGAGTGAGCAACACTTTATTAGCAAAAAAGTATTTTATTGATATCCTGATAGGACAGTGATAAAAAGCCACAAGGAACCTTAGTTTTGGAGATTCCTCTAGATAATAATAAGAATAACTTTTAACAGAGTATTTCACTACACAATACAATACAATACACTGCAGTATTGATACTTTTACTTGAGTAAAAACTGTGAGTACTTCTTCCATCACTGTATTAAAGCACATAACTGCTGTGTATTTTAATGCAGTTCAAACGTGCAGATCCCCATAATGTCCAGCAGATGGCAGTGCAAAACCATATATTTTATATAGATGAATGATTGATTGATTCTTTCACAGTCGATACAAAACAAAGACATGACACAATCACAACCACTTTATCCATGTATTTGTTGGCTATCAAAAATAGCAGATCTACAAGATCGCAGAAAATATTTGAAGAACGAAAATGTGGACCCCCAGAAGCAAATATTTGAGTTAAAAATGTTCGCTTTAAAAATATATATATATTCAAAGCTATGCACACATTTTAGATTTTTCAAAAATAGCAGATCTACAAGCTCATAGCGCGGCACTCGGTGCCACGCTATGAGCTTGTATATCTGCTATTTTTTGAATAGCCAAAGCTAAGTGGTTAAAATGATTGTTACACTATGTTAACTAATTTCGCTGAGGACCCCCCAACATGTTGTGTTGCCTGACAGAGCTATAAGTGTATTCTGAACCCATTAAGACTGGGAACACACCTGTGTCATTTTAACATTTATTTGGCTATTAAAAAAACAGCATAATCTACAAGCTCATAGCGCGGCACCGGGTGCCGCACTATGAGCTTGTAGATCTGCTGTTTTCCAAAGCCTTACAGTTTGTTGCTCGGTGGTGATCCAACGTTTCCATGTCAAGGACCCCCAAAATCATATGTATTTGGCCTTGGACCCTGCAAATAAAAGGTGTGAGAACCACTAGTACTAGTGGACTCATAATGTGTCATATAGTGTCGTAGTAAATCAGTGTCATACATATTCTGAAGAAAACCTGGAGACTGACGTTCAGTAATTGGTTCTTATGATCAAAATAAGAACAATAATGTTATCTAAAACAGAGAATCTAAGTCTTTACCACGGACACATTGATGAGCCCTGCTGCATGGCCATGGGCAGAAAGATGAAGAAACTGGACGTATGATTCTCATTGTAAAAACATATAAATATGATACAGTATGTAATGATAGGATATAATATGATACAGTATGTAATGATAGGATATAATATGATACAGTATGTAATGATAGGATATAATATGATACAGTATGTAATGATGGATATATTATGATACTGTATATAATAATAGAATATAATATGATAAATGTCTCATTCTTGGTCTAGTGTGATGAATGCACTGAAGTGGAATGAGAGCTGGATGAACACTTTTATGAATAAACATTATATCTATGAATGATTGTGAGCTGAACAAAACACTTTGTCTAAAAGGTCCGTCCAAAAAAGTCCTTGCGGCCTTGTTTCCATTGAGGTCGTGACATGACAACACTATGAATATTAATACACAGGAACAACGACAGACTGTCAAGAATACATTTATTAAACTATTATTACTTCTACACATGATCATACAATAACATGTGAAGAATGAGAATAATATCACATTCATATTCAATGAAAACACAATAATGGAATGAGTGAGGAAACAATGATGTAATAATGAATCAATGAATAAACAATGATTGATTTGAGTTCATAAACACATTTAGTAGATGTTTGAATCCAGAGTGATTGACAAAGTCCAAGATGAGAGTCAAACTATGAGTCAAATCTGCTGTCAAAATGAACACTGCTCACATCACTCGGGTGCAGGGCCGGATTAGCACTATGTGGTGCCCCAGGGCGACCTCAAGTTGAAGTGCCGCGCGAAGCGCGCGGGCGCCGAAATCGTGCACTCGCGCGAAGAAATTCCTGATTTTGTTAGTTTCTTTTCGGTTTTTGGTTACTTTATTTCGGTTTTAGGGTTAGGGTTATGTTAAGGTTATGTTATTTAATTCTTATTAAAGTGGTCTCTCTTATTTTTTATTTTTTTTGGGTGCCCCCATTGGCTGGTGCCCCAGGGCACTCGCCCCCAAAGGCCTATGGGTAATCCGGCCCTGCTCGGGTGGCTCAGTGGTAAAGTCCCTGCCCACCACCACGGAGGTTGTGGGTTACAATCCACCGTGGTGCATCCGGCTTTGTCCAACGTCTATGTGAACACAACTGACCCGTGTTCAGGGGAGGGAAGCCGGGCGGGAGGAGGAGGATATATGTCACTGTATGTACTCCTATGGGCTGGGGGGGGGGGGGGCACTGGTCAGCGGGGAGTGTTGGGCGGGAGGAGTGGGACGAAGGCCCTACGTCCTGCCGGTGGGGGCTCCTCACTGGCAGGTGAGCCAATAGGAGACAACACAGAGATGTGTGTGGGGAGGAATTCATTGGCATGACGACTAAACTGGGGAGAAACTTTGAAAAATCACACCCAGTGTGAAGTGAGCGGTGCTATTTATGAGTTATTCATTTCATCATGCATCTCGGTAGCCAATCACAGTGCGTCTGCGAAGTTTGAAGTTAATTTCATCATGTGTCTCGCTAGCCAATCACAGCACACCCTGCAAAGCTTAGCCTATGGGCGTGTTTTCCACAGCATGGCGTCACAGCGAAAGAAAAAAGTGCACGACGGAAAGAAAAACTTTCACCACAGATGGGTCCTAAATCCTCTTATAGGAGCGGTTGCACCGCTCAAAAATGATGCTACTAAGTTAAAAACATGTAATAAAAATAATGAACACTGAACACTGCTCACAATGTGTCGCTTTGTGACGTAGATCTTAGATATTAGAGGGGGGGGGGGGGGATGGACCAATTACAGAACCCTGAGGGACTCCAGTCAATAAAGTATATGGGGTTAACTGGTTAAGTATAAAGGTTTATATACAATAAACAATATTGATACTGTGAGAATTACATGATCAAATATACAGTTTTCCTCAGTCTATTCTTGTGTAAAAATATCAAAAATCAAATATACATAAAATTAGTTTGTATCATAAGAGACACAATATGACACTGATATTTACATCATCATCATCATCATCATCATCATCATCATCATCATCATCATCATCAGTGTTGATGGACAGTATTTATGACACATATTTATAAATGTATGGAGTGGAGGTTTGTTCACTTCTATCTAATCTAATCTAAGATCTAAAGCTCCCTGTGGTGATGACTCATTTTATACCATAGAGTTTGACATTAATATGGATTTGACCAGGGACCCCGATTTGAACATATTTGTGCCAGGGACCCCCATTTGAACACATTTGTGCCAGGGACCCCCCATTTGAACATAATTTGTGCCAGGGACCCCCATTTGAACATATTTGTGTCAGGGACCCCCATTTGAACACATTTGTGTCAGGGACCCCCATTTTATCATATTTGTGTCAGGGACCCCCATTTGATCATATTTGTGGCAGGGACCCCCATTTGATCATATTTGTGGCAGGGACCCCCATTTGATCATAATTGTGTCAGGGACCCCATTTGATCATATTTGTGGCAGGGACCCCCATTTGAACATATTTGTGTCAGGGACCCCGATTTGAACAAATTTGTGTCAGGGACCCCCATTTGATCACATTTGTGTCAGGGACCCCCATTTGATCATATTTGTGGCAGGGACCCCCATTTGATCATATTTGTGGCAGGGACCCCCATTTGAACACATTTGTGCCAGGGACCCCCATTTGAACACATTTGTGCCAGGGACCCCCATTTGAACACATTCGTGCCACGGACCCCCGAACAACATTTGAGTTGTTACAATTATCAAAAATAATATATAAAAAATCCAATGTTTTTCTTTTTTAAATAGCAGATCTACAAGCTCACAACGCGTTGTGAGCTTGTAGATCTGCTATTTTCAAATAGCCAATGTATAAAGGGGGTTAACGTGTTTAAACTGATCTTGAGACCACTGGTTCTCAAAGTAGGGTCCAGGGGTCCCAGGGGGTCCTTGAGGGGGTTCCAGGGGGTCCTAAGCTAAATGATTAAATATACATTAATAGCATCAAAGTCAGTGTAACCACTTTAACCGTGTATTACTTTGGTATTGGAAAAAAGAAGATCTACAAGCTCACAGTGTGTCATAATGTGATGTGTTGCGAGCTTCTTGTCTTATGGGTCAGGGGTCAAAGGTCAAAACTCTACGGGAGCTTTAATGTGTGACTGTCACTGTGCTGCTTATTACATCATCATCATGATGATGTCACCGTGATGTCATGATGAGTCACTCATGCCCAAATATGGAGTCCATGACGTCAGACTCAGCTAGTCTCAAAGTATCCTGGCAACAGTGGTAACCATGACAACCTGCACTCACTCAAACATGTTGAGTAACCATGGTGACCTGATGTCATCCTCACATAGAGACTCTATCTCTGCTCACACAGACACACTGAGGAGTAGGAGGGGGAGTATAACCTGAACCCAGCATAGAGAGGTTCAGAGAATGTGTTCTGGAAGGTGTACAGGTGTGCCAGTGAGTCAGAGGACCCTTTATAGAAGGACAGAGTCCCAGCAGGCCAGTCCAGATACACTGCTACTCTGTTGGAGTCAGAGGAACTGACAGGGAGGACAGTGTTCTTACTATTGTGTCTGACAGTGTAACTGTTAGGATGGAGACCACCACCACCACAGTACAGAATCCAGGACTTGTCATTGTCTCCAAGCCTACAGTCACCACCACCTCCTTTCCTGCTGATCCCTCTGTAAGTCACTGCTATATAAACCACTCCACTCCACTCTACCTCCCAGTAACAGCGTCCAGTCAGACCCTCTGTACACAGAACCTGAGGCCATACATCAAACCTGTCAGGATGTTCAGGATATGATTGAGCCTGTCCCCCCCATGTCACCTTTCTGTTGTTCTCAGACAGAGAGAGGAGTCTGTGTGCTGTGTTTGTGTCCAGTGTGAGAGGATGGAAATCTGATGAGAAAAACAACACAGTAAACATTAAATACATCATTCACTGACACACACACACACACACACACACACACACACACACACACACACACACACACACACACACACACACACACACACACACACACACACACACACACACACACACACACACACACACACCTCAGAAGATCGTCTCTGTCGGGTGGAAACCTTGTATGTCCAAAACATTTATTTTATTAATATCATTTTAAAACCATTTTAAAATAGCCAATGGTCAAAAGATCTACAAGCTCACAACGTGTCAGAGATACAAGGTTTCTGCCCGACGACAACACAGTAAAATGTGAGTCAGAATGTCTTAAAGCCTCCAGGTGAGAAGTGACTTTCTGTGAGAAAATGTTTACATTAAGTTTATGTGAAATGACATCAATGTGGAAAAGTACTCACATGTTTTACTTGAGTAAAAGTATAATGTATAAATACTCTGTTACAAGTAAAAGTCCGGAATTCAAAATGTACTTGTGTAAAAGTACAAAAGTATTGGTATTAAAATGTACTTAAAGTACCAGAAGTAGAAAGTACTCATTACGCAGAATGTCCCATTTCACAAGTTTTCAAATGTATAAATTGTATAAAAATCTTTTGAAAATAGCAGATCTACAAGCTCACAATGTGTCGCATCGCAACGCATTGTGAGCTTATAGATCTTCTATTTTCAAATGGCCAAAATGAATATAGGGCTGAAGTGGTTAACGTATGTTTTGTAAGAATAATCTAAATGCTCCAAGTAACTAGTAACTAAAGTTTCCAAATAATTGCAGTGGAGTAAAAGTACAATATTTGCCTTTGAAATGTAGTGGAGTAGAAGTAAAAGTACAGAAAATTGGAAATACTCCAGTAAAGTAAAATACCTCAAAATGTTACTTAAGTAAAGCACTTGAGTAAATGTACTTAGTTACTTTACACCTCTGAAAATACACACATCATGTTACATCAAAGGTTCCTAAAATGTTAAGGCTGCGACCCCATTTGAACTGGGGACCCCCAGAATAATCATATTCTAACTGGGGACCCCTCAAAATAATCATTTGAACTGGGGACCCCCAGAATAATCATACTTGAACTGGGGACCCCCCAGAATAATCATATTCTAACTGGGGACCCCTCAAAATAATCATTATTTCAACTGGGGACCAGATGTGGAAAAAGTACTCAAATTCTTTACTTAAGTAAAAGTACCAATACTGCAATATAAAAATACTCTGTTACAAGTAAAAGTCCAGAATTAAAAATGTACTTGAGTAAAAGTACAAAAGTATTGCCATCAAAATGTACTTAAAGTACCAAAAGTAAAAGTACTAAATATTTGAAAATAGCAGATCTACAAGCCCACAACGTGTCGTGATGCAACGCGTTGTGAGCTTGTAGATCTGCTATTTGTTATTTTTGAAATAAGGAGGAATTACAAGCTGATTTACAAGCTCACAACGTTTCACGATGCGAGGCGTTGTGAGCTTGTAGATCTGCTATTTATTATGTATATTCATTTTTTTATGTTTTTATGCACTACAGTTTTTACATCTACAAGCCGATCTACAAGCTCACAACATGTCACAATGCAACATGTGAGCTTAGATCCGCTGTTTTTGAAATAGCCAATCTACAAGCTCACAGGCTGTTATGATGCAGGGCATTGTGAGCTTGTAGATTTACAATTTGAAATAGCCAATCTACATCTGCTTGTAGATTTTCTTATCTTACCACAACCCAATCTGCAAGCTCACAGGCTATTTTTACCTAATTTTCAAATATAGCCGATCTAAAAGCTCACAACGCATCATGATGTGATGCATGGTGAGCTTGTAGATCGGCTATTTTCATCTATTTCAATTATTGATAATCTAGAATCCATTCAATTATTGATAATCTAGAATCCAATCTGCAAGCTCACAACCTGTCACAATGTGACGAGTTGTGAGCTTGTAGATCCACTGTTTAAAACAGCAAAAGTCCATATCAAAGTTCATCACACGTTAAACAACATATTGTGAGTTTATGTTTGAAATAAAGCTGATCTACAAGCTCACAACCTGTACATTCATGAGTTTGTAGATCTACTTTTGAGTTTTAAACAAAACCAAACTACAAGCTCACAACGTGTTGCAATGTGATCCTAGTGAGCTTGTAGATCGTCTACCTTAAAAAGAAAAAAAAAATCAGCTGATCTACAAGCTCACAACACATCACACTGATGTGCTTTGTGAGCTTGTAGATCGGCTATCTTTGTTATGTTTGATATATTGAGGTCTGAGGAAGATCGAGCAGGCTTTAAACATCACATTCATGATGGTAATAAACCATTTAACTTATGGATCATAATTATTCCAGTGCAGAGTTCTGCTCTGCAGCTGGCTTTTTAAATTACTTTGGATGAGCGTGATCTTCTACTTGTTGATGTTTGAAATAACTCACTACCTGTCACATTGCAACATGGTGTGAGCTTGTAGATCGGCTGTTTTTGAAATATAGCCAAAACTCATAGCGCATCATAATGCGAGGCATTGCAAGCTTGTAGATCTGCTATTTCTTGTAATATAGCCGATGTAAAGGCTCACAACGCAACATGATGTGAGCTTGTATATCGGCTCACAACCTGTCACAATGAGACAAGTTCTGATCAGCAATTTGTATTTGTAATGGTCTATCTAAAAGCTCACCACACGTCATGATCTGTGTTTATTTATTTTTGGCCGTTAATTATAAAGATCACAGGCCACCCTGGCCGATTGGGAAAATGCTGTTATTAGACTACTTTATGTCTTTCTGTCTGCAATGGATAAAGTGGTGAAAGTTGGTGACACACATACATTGCAGGCAAGTAATGAACCTTCCTTGTACCATCATTCATGATGACATAATTAACATGAACAAAACAAAACAAAAGCTGTAGGTTTTGCATATTAAGGTTGAATGAGATGTAGGGCCCACAACATATATTAATGTGTTTATACTGTGTGACGTAGTCACGCAAGCTGTTCATAACGCCCACTTTATTCAGTTATTTTTTGGAAAGCGAGACCTCTGCATGATAGAGTAGATAGATATTACTAGCCCACTTCATTCTTTGGCCGGTAAAATATAATCCTGTCGGTCAAGGTGGCCGGCCCAAAAAGTGCCTTGCAGAAACCCTGGTCATGATGCAATGTATTGTGAGTTCGTCTATTGGCTCTTTTTATGTTTGAAATACAGCTGATCTACAAGCTTACAACCTGTCTCAATGTGACTCGTTGTGAATTGTTAGATAGGCAAATTTTGTTTCAAATATAGCTGAACTACAAGCTCTCAACGTGTCAAAATGTGACACGTGAGCTTGTAGATCGGCTATATTTTAAATATTGCCGATCTACAAGCACACAATGTGTCACAATGTGAGGCGTTGTGAGGAGTTGTGAGGCATTGGGTTTCATTCACTAAGCTCAGGTCCTCACATATTTTGTACTTATGTGCATATACGTGACTTCCCATGTTCAGTATTAATTCATCTTTTTTTTACCGTGAATTTGGGCGGACACTCAAACTCACTGCTCAGGAACAGACTTATATGCCTTAAACCATTCGTATATGTTATTAGAATGCCTTATTCTTCATGAAAAATCATTGGCCAGGTTTCCCAAACGAAAATGAGCTCCTGCGTAGCCTAGAAGCTGCGTGAGAGCCTCCATGCACCTGCGCAGTAGCAACCCCGCCACGATCTATCTTCATTAGTGGCAGCTGTGTGTGCTCTACGTGCCATCTAAACTGGCTTCAGGAGGCACCATCGTCGTAGGTTCTCGTTACGTGTGTGCTAAAACTACATTCGTGAGACAGCATAGACGTAAAGACCTCCTGGACGAAGTCTACGTAAAGCCGACGTAAACTATGTAGTGCTGTCTGCCGCTACACTGCAGTTTAAACACCCTTTGCGAAAGTGAAATGGATCATAAAAATACCAGAGGCAACTGTCAGATGTCCTGAAGCAGTCCACTCCAAATACAACTTTTGAATAATATATTTATGAATGAAATTACAGTGGTGAGTTGACATCTGCAAGGTAAATAAAACACTAAAGTGTCCCCATTATGCAAGTAAATTAAATATACTTAAAATACCAAAAGGAATGCAGAATGTCCCATTTCCCAAAATGAATATATATTAAAATCTTTTGAAAATAGCAGATCTACAAGCTTGTGAAGCGTTGTGAGCTTGTAGATCTGCTAGTTTCAAAAGATGTTTTAACCATTCATAAACATGGCGAGCGCAACAGCTGTCACTTTGTGAGAGGAACTCGGGACTTTCATCATAACGTTTAACTATAAAACTTCGAAATTTAGGAAACATGTTTAGCTCAGCATCATTTATATACCTTTAGTTAACTTGCCATATGCTTAATATTTTTATCAGACGATCGGATCATCCGTGAGAGTACAATTTCTAAACTTCGGGTTCATGCATATAGAGGACGAAGCCCTGGTTCAGAGCGTTGGTGAACTACAGCCACACATGTCCGTAAAGCGTCCGTCAAGTTGCCGTACGGACGCCGGAGGTCCCATCCACTCCCATGTTAAAAAAAAAACCGGAACGGTACTTCCGGTTTTAAACTTAACATGGGAGTGGATGGGACTTCCGGCGACCGTACGGAAACTTGACGGACGCTTTACGGACATGTGTGGCTGTACCCACTAACGCTCTGAATCAGGGCTAGAAGCAGCGCAGCTGCCCGCGTTGTGTGTGTGTGTGTGTGTGTGTGTGTGTGTGTGTGTGTGTGTGTGTGTGTGTGTGTGTGTGTGTGTGTGTGTGTGTATATACATATACATATATATATACATATACATATACATATACATATATATATATATATATATATATATATATATACATATATATATATATATATATATATGTATATATATATATATATATACATATATATATATACATATATATATATATATATATATATATATATATATATATATATATATTAAATGTGTGTGTGTGTGTGTGTGTGTGTGTGGTCGGTCGGTCTTTTCATGGATCTATTTCGCTACGATGGGTGTTACTACCGCTCCAGGGCGCTAGTAACAAACTGCTTCGTAGGGCAGCACTGCAGGGCTACGCCTCTCGCAGAAGTAGGAGGAGAGTAGGATACGCCATTCTGTCTCCCAAATGTAGTTTTAGCAGACACGTAACGCCGTGGACGTGGGAAGCGATTGCACGTTGGGCACAACCAGCTGCTACTAATGAGGGTAGAGCGTTGGTTTCGCCGGTCCCAGGCTCTTACGCAAGCTGCGTAGGCTACACATGACCTGAAATCTACGTGGCTGCTATGGTACTGCGCAGATTGTGTGGACGCACGTTAGACCCGTCGTACAACCTGCGCAGGATCTCAACGCAGCATCTCTACGAATCTCGTTGGGAAACGCGGCCATTGACAATAGTGCCAAACCTCAAATAATGTTTTTATGTGCCCAAGATTTGTCAACACATAAAAAAATGATGTCAAAGATCTATTGCTTGGATGCATATGGTACACATGATGCAAATTCAACCGAGTATTTCTTTTCAGTTGACACATTTAGAGTTTAGAGTAGAATTATTAGGTCCCTCTGCGTGTTTTCCGTTCCTGCAAATGTGGCCACAGTTTCACATATTGGACTTTCATACCAAAATGTTTGCACTTTTAATTTATAATATTGACCACATCACATCACACTTATGTCTTATCATCTGATGAGGATACAGTATGGATGAAATCTAGCTGTGTCCATAATATCCATTCACCATTCTGACGTAGGACAGGATATGTTGTTAATCCTAAGGACAGGTTTATCCTCAGTAATCAATAAAGTGTGATCTGGTCCATAATCTATCGGATATCTGCGTTCCTGGATTCCAGCGTCAAAATGTTACCTCAGTCAAATGTGAGCATTATTTAATAGAAAAGGCACGTTTTATTAGCCTATTATTTGGTGGTGGGGTTAAACTTTATAACTTCTCATTCTCATTATGAGAGCATTACTTTATTAACGTTCAGCTGATCCATCGTGTGATCGAGGGACTCACTTCCAGACAGAACAGATGTACAAGTTGTCAATGCGGTGCGACTTGACGCGTTGTATTTTGGCAGATCTGGGTTTTTTTTTCTTCACGTGGGTTATTTCTGGTTGCCTTTTATGGTGTTAAATGGGGCGTGGAACAATACAAAGGATCTACACGGGAGCACACTAGTGACTTTAGAACACAAATGAGATACACCTGTGATCCACACAAATCACGGCTCTGCACCCTCTTTCATGAATTACACGTCAGAATTGACTTATCCCAATATACATATGTTATTTATGACCAGGATATACACCTTATTTATGACCAGGATATACACCTTATTTATGACCAGGTTAGTGAATGAGTCCCATTGTTTCTGTCAACCCACATGACCTTAGTTTTCTGAAAAATGTAAATGTTTTATTCAAAATGTAAAAAAAAAAGAAGATTCATGTTGCTATATACATAACAACATCTAAAATAACACAGATGCTTTCCTGGTTTTAAAGGTGTAACAACGTATAGGCTTTCCAGGTCTTAATGGGTTAAGGACCGGGCCAAGAGCAGAGAAACCTCCTGAATTCCCTGGAAGCTCTACTGAAGAGTTTTCAGGACAGTATCTGGGGAGGGGCCAACCCACTATAAAACAGCAGTGGTGGAAAAAGTACTCACATTTTTTACTTAAGTAAAAGTATCAATACTGCAGTGTAGAAATACTCTGTTACAAGTAAAAGTCCGGTAATCAAAATGTACAAGTACAAAGGTATTGACATCAAAATATACTTATATTAAAAAAAGTAAAAGTACTCATTATTATTTTCAAATGGCCGAAATGTATATAGGGCTGAAGTGGTTCATGCATGTGTTGTAATAATAATCTAAATCTGCAAAGTAACTAAAGCTGTCAAATAATTAGTGGAAAACTAGTGGAATAAAAGTACAATATTTGCCTCTGAGATGTAATGGAGTAGAAGTAAAAGTATTGAAAATGGGAAATGATCCAGTAAAGTAAAATGTCCTCAAAAGTGTACTTAAGGACAGTACTTGAGTAAATGTACTTAGTTACTTTACACCACTGTAAAACAGTGTATAACATCTTAATGTGTGATATTGACACAGACAGACAGATACTCACATTTTGTAAGCTTGTAATGAAGCCAGTCTTCTCCACCATGTTTCACTCTGTAGGAAATAGAACAACAATGCATCAACGGGTCGACCATGTTATTCCCTAGCGTCACCACCGACCACCGCCGAGCGCAACCGAAACACCGCAAGCCGGACAACATTACGGGTACACCATTTTGTTCCCTTTAGTGTGAGCACCGCCACCGACCACCACCGAGCGAAACCAAAAGCAACACCATGAAGTCGCTATTGAAATCTCCACACAACAACAACAACACACGTGACGCGACCACTTCGCTTCAACCCCCGCCGTTGCTTTCACTTTGCTCATGTCTCTCTATCACACCACACTCACGCTAATATGTCATGCACATCCCACACAAAACATTACAACACGCCAGTGTCTCAACGCAACCACTCGGCAGTCTGGGTTGCCACGTTGGGGGCAGACAAGCAGACAGGTCAGTGTTGCCAGATGTGTGCCAGAAACAAGCAACCACCTTCATGAAAAAGAAAAAAAAACAGCCGAAAGGGTCCGCAATGTTTCACGGGAGTCCGCGATGTTTCACGGGGGTCCCAAGACTCCCAGGGGGTCCGCGGACCCCCAGGGGGTCCCCCATGTATTTTTTTTTTATATATATATTTTTTTTTACTTTTTCTTGGGAAATTTTTATCCCATGATTTTGGTACCCCAAAATAAGCGAGCCCTCGCTAGAGCCCAGGCGCCCGGACCTCTAGTATTATATAATTCAAAAAGTGAAACTTTCAAATATTCTTGATTCATTGCGCATAGCCTACAGTGAAATATTTGAAACTTTTTTTAGTTTTTTCTCGAACCTCTTGACAATACAACCTATTTTTGACACTGTGGGCAGGTGCCAAATCCTGATGGAAAAGGATATCAGCATCTCCATAAAGCTTGTCAACATACGGAAGCACAAAGTCCTCTATCTCCTGATAGATGCTGTGTTGACTCTGGACTTGATAAAACACAATGGACCAACACCACCAGATGACATGGCACCCAAAATCATCACTGACTGTGAAAACTTCACACTGGAGTCAACACAGCATCTACCAGGAGATTTTAGGCAGGACTTTGCATCTGCCCACAGTGTCGACACTACTAGTAACTGGTGTACTGACCATGATATTACTGTGCTTAACTGACCAGACAACTGACCTGACCTGAACCCCACAGAGAATACATGTTGCATTGTCAAGAGGAAGGTGTGAGACACTAGACTCAACAATACAAATGAGCTTAAGGCTGCTATCAAAGCAAACCTGGGCTTCCATAACACCTCAACAGAACCACAGGCTGATCACCTCCATGCCACGCCTCACTGATGAAATAATTTCTTCACAAGTAGCCCAGACTTAGTATTGAGTGCATAAATTAACATATTTTTCAGATGGTCCACATTTCTATATTATGTATTATATCCTTTTTTTTATGCGCAATGAATCTAGAATATATGAAAGTTTCACGTTTTGAATTATATTACGGAAAAAATGAACCTTTCCACAATATATTTTTTTTGAGAAGGATCTGTAAAACCTTATTTGTTTGTTGGTTAAAGTATTAACTAAATATACATACATATTCAGTCTATTTGTGACTTTGTGTCAGAGTGAATACACAGTTAAGGGACACATGAGGGAAAAACTGTACATTCACTGTACTATCCAACATGGACACAGTCCAAGTCTACTCACATGCAGTTGCCCAGCAGTGAATCTGTCACCATGTTGAGGCTCAGGTAGTCCAACTCTCTTAGGGAGGGATGAGAGTTTACAGCTGAGACCAGAACTTCACAGCATCTCTCTGACAAGCAGCAGTGAGCCAGTCTGAATGAAGAATGAAACATCAGATGACAAAAATAAAAAGAATAAATAAAACACGTTACAATATACATTATTCCTGGATTGAGAACCTGGACCTGGCCGTGATGGACTGTCAGGATTTTGGACTAGTGACCCAAGAGGTGGAAAGGAAAAAAAGAAAGAAAGAAAGAAAATACAACAAGAATACAATAAAACAAGAAAGAAAATATAACATTCTTAAGATAAAGTTCAGATCACTTGTCCCACTATAGTTAATGCATTTGCAGATTTTAATACAAGGCTGTTACTACTGTACCATCAAACACTCATTGCAAGATCATCTGCAAATTGCTACAAATGAACAAGGCTATCCTAATGTGTCTCACAAATGTCATTTTAAATGTTTGAGGATGTTCCTGCTCTCTGTGTCTCATAGGTATTTGTCAGGTCTTGCTTGAGTTATTTGATCCTTTTTAAACTTTAGACCAAATAATAAACTATACGAATGAGAAGTTCATCAACCCCAAATGTTTTCTCCATCACAATGGTGAGTATTAGGAATTCAGATCTACAGAGTTCAGAAAGATGTTTCATAGGAAGGAGAAAAATACCACATGCTTATAGGGAGGAAATCCAGATCACCTTTGTACCTGCAAAACTTTTTAAGGGTGGTCATCTAGTGAAATCCCTATTACTGAAATGGGCACTTGCACCCATTAATATCAATATAAATAATCAAAACTAGAGGATGATCTGACAAAATACATCCAACAACGATGTTTTGTAATTTTGTATCTCAGCATGGCAGGACATGGAGGTAGGCTTGGGTTCCCATGATATCATTCTTATTAATACATTCTCACCACAGCATTCATATTATATTCACATAATACAGTACATAATACAATAGAATTGATCAAAATAAATAGGCTTACTTTAAAATTCACCCACTTTTACTTGTAAATGTGATATGACAATAAAGTTTGATTCTGATTCTGATTCTGGATGATTCCAATCGTTGAATGTTTTTATTAGACGATTATTTTTTGGACGATATGTGTCATTTTATTTTGCTAAATAAATGTATCCTAATGGTCTGCCTCCTCGAGAATTGAAATCTTCAAATATAGCCAAATTAATTGCAAATCGCAATACAAATCGTGCGCGAAATGCTAATCAATTTGGGCCATTCTAATAATGATTGATGATGATGATGATGAAGGCACGCTCTTGTTGCGCTAGGCTACAAAACTCAGCCCCCTCCCCGGTAGGTAGGTAGGTAGGTAGGTAGGTAGGTAGGTAGGTAGGCTACTGAAGCGGAGGAGAGCATTGCTTTCCTAGTTGTCTGTTTATCAGCTACTGTACGTTTGATGATATCTGATTCTGTATATATATTTTTATATAAAAACTAAATTGAAACTACAGTTCTAGTTTCTGCAC
This sequence comes from Gymnoscopelus braueri, assembly GCF_963280865.1. NCBI lineage: Eukaryota > Metazoa > Chordata > Actinopteri > Myctophiformes > Myctophidae > Gymnoscopelus > Gymnoscopelus braueri. The sequence continues at coordinate 3,493,950 of NC_137613.1, read as the reverse complement.
ATCCTCTCTGTGTATTTACAAGCATGATGACACAGGAACACGTGTCCCCCCGGTCTCACAAGATCCAGCAGTTGATTCTGAACTTTTATTGTCAAGTCTGGATATTAAAACTTGCGTCAGCTTATGTTTATATCACCTGTCAATCAATGTGATTTGAAATGTGAGTTCACTCACGACCCAACGCACGTTACGAGTCCCTTTAGTTACAGGGGAGGGGGGGCGGGTGATTTATCCCACAGCAGCACAAGATATTATTTGTCAGAATATAAAAAGTGAACCTGGATGGTGTGTTTCACCACATCGTTGTTGTAAACTGAGGTAGGCTTCTCTGCTTCAACTTCACTTTATCTCCTAGCCTGTGATCTTAGCTTAGTCCTAAAAGAACAGTGGTGGAAAGTAACTAAGTACATTTACTCAAGTACTGTATCAATACAGTACTCAAGTACTGTGTCCAGTGGTGGAAAAAGTACTCAAATTCTTTACTTAAGTAAAAGTACCAATACTGCAATATAAAAATACTCTGTTACAAGTAAAAGTCCAGAATTAAAAATGTACTTGAGTAAAAGTTATGGTGGCATAAATGTATAGATTGCCAAGTATATATATTGTGTATTTGTTGGTTATCTCATTGAAGCAAGGTTTCACATAAATGGGCTAATTCCAACTCAGCTACAGCTGTCCATCTAACAGCTGAGCTGACTCTCTCATGCTACTCTTACTCTGTCAGCTATGTGTATATGTGTACCTCGCTCTTATCTTTAGTACATACCTTATATGACCATTTAGAATAGCATCTCTGGTACAATGTGGACTATAAGAACTGTGTTAGATGGGTGCTCAAGAAGCTTGTGCCCCGAGGGGCTGCAGGAGCTTTTCATGATCTGTATGCTGATGCTCTGCTGAAATCTTCCTAATAAATGGTCTAAACTTCACCCAACTGGATATAATATTTTACAAAATAAAGTACAGAAGTATTGGCATCAAAATGTACTTAAAGTACCAAAAGTAAAAATACTACATATTTGAAAATAGCAGATCTACAAGTTCACAACGCGTCACAATGCGGCGCGTTGTGAGCTTGTAGATCGGCTATTTTCAAATAGCCGATGTATAAAATAGGGTTAAAGTGGTTAATGTATGTTTCATTATATCATCATTTATATCTGAAAAGTAACTAGTAACTAAAATGTTCAAATAAATGTAGTGGAGTAAAAGTACAATATTTGCCTCTGAGATGTAGTGGAGTAGAAGTAAAGGTATTGGAAATTGGAAATACTCAAGTACTGTACTACAGTACAGTTGCTTTCCACCACTGACTGTGTCAACACGTTGCGATGTGACGTGTTGTGAGCTTGTAGATCTGCTATTTTCAAAACATTTTAATACATTGTATATATACCATGTGAAACGGGACATTCTGCATGATGAGTATATTCTACTTTTGGTACTTTAAGTATATTTTGATACCAATACTTTTGTACTTTTACTCAAGTAATTTTTTTATTCCGGACTTTTACTTGTAACAGAGTATTTCTACATTGCAGTATTGAACTTTGAGTACTTTTTCCACCACTGTAAAAGTATATCCTATGGAAGTGATATGTTTTACTATTCTTTGTTGTCTAAACAAGGTTTGGTCAGTGAGAGAGTGAGACAGGTGCATGGCAGTGAGAGAGTGAGACAGGTGCATGGCAGTGAGAGAGTGAGACAGGTGCATGTCAGTGAGAGAGTGAGACAGGTGCATGTCAGTGAGAGAGTGAGACAGGTGTGTGGCAGTGAGAGAGTGAGACAGGTGCATGGCAGTGAGAGAGTGAGACAGGTGCATGGCAGTGAGAGAGTGAGACAGGTGCATGGCAGTGAGAGAGTGAGACAGGTGCATGTCAGTGAGAGAGTGAGACAGGTGCATGGCAGTGAGAGAGTGAGACAGGTGCATGGCAGTGAGAGAGTGAGACAGGTGCATGGCAGCAGAAATACATGTCGTCTCATCTTGGTTTGTTCATTGACAGCGTTCAGTCACGTTACTATAACCCGATACTGCACACGTTACAGCCCAATGTATACTCCGTCGTACGACGGGGTCGTGCGGCGAAAATAGTAGATCTACAAGCTCACAATTGTACGCATTGTGAGCTTGTAGATCTGTCCGACCAGCACATTCCCAGTGGGTGCTCGCTGTCTCCTGTGGGTGCCTGAGCCCTAGGTGATCGGCCCCTACTTATTTCGCTTGTTAAAAGCATCATTTTATTAAGACATTACAGCAATATGGGAAAAAACGTATATATCTCAATTAAACATACATTAAATACAATAACCAAATATTATTTTGTATACGATTAGTAGTGGCAGCCCCGTTTAGTAGGTTGACAGAATATCTGTGCACAGTCAAACCCTTAATCAAAATAAATCGGGTAAATGTATATTACCTTAGAATCTCCAGTCTACAGTGCAGACTCTTCAGTGCAGCAAAGAGCAGCTCCAGTAGTCCTGAGTCCAGGTTGTTTTCGCTGAGGTCCAATTCTCTCAAATGGGAAGGATTAGAGCTGAGAGCTGAAGCCACAACTTCAACCTCTGTCTGTCTGAGGTTACAGCCGGCAAGTCTGTAAATACAGATTAAATAAGAGACTATCAAAACAAATTATACCTAGTTCACTGTCATGGAAGTTAACTAAGAGATCTCCTACTGTATCTAGTTATACAGACATAAACAGTTTAAGTATGATCAGAGAACAGGGAAGTAAACAACAGATGGAAAGTTAATGTAATGTAAGTAAATCTGAGTAACCAAGCTCACTGTTTAAAAAGCCATCCTCTGTACACCCCTTCACTAATGGTATGGTCCATTTCTCATATGGTATGGTCTGTTTTCATGGTAGAATAACTCATAAAGAGGACACATATGAATAGTTTGAGGACTTGAGTTCTCCTGTTGTTCTGTGTGTACTAAGGTTGGGGTCGTCTGTCGGCGATTGGTTGAGTCGAATTGATGTTGGTTACCTTCATGTTACATGTGTGCACTTCACCTACAGTATGCTGAGTATACTAATATAGTTTTGTCTTCCATTAAAATAATATTTCACCCCAAAAAAATACTGTTTCCCTATCATTAAAACCTTGAATTCATGGAGATTTGAGTTTTTAGTGTTTGTGATATTCCTGAAGCTAAATCCAATATCCTACTACTTTAATTAAAATGCCCACGCTGTGGTGTACGTCCCGGGTTGGTCAGCACACAAGGTCTCCACTTGCCTCCAAACTTGCCACAGACTATTGATCAGTGCTCTGGCTAATGCCTAGGCTTCTTTCCCCACCTTCAATGTACTTACATATTGTACAGTTAATATGAAACTACATTCTTCTTATTCAGGCACATTTTAGCCACTTTTTTTTTGGCCACTATAGGCCCACCCTACTGCGCATGTGTGACATAGGCGCAGTGTCCCATAAAAAGGACAAGGACTGACAGATAGAGATCTCCATATATGGCCATATCAGTTGGATCACTGGTGCACCGTAGATGTGAGGGCCACGAAGCGGCCCGAACCTCTAGTTTGACTAATTGACATTAATAGGAAACCAATCTTAACAAGAGCAAAACTATATTTAAAACATTGTCTTTAAACCTGGATCATCAGTAGGCTCATAGTGATTACACTGTGAGAGCTGTTTTGGAGTTTATATACTTTTCTTTAATATAGTTTTGCATTGGTTTTCTACCACAGCAGACACTGCTAATATTCTGTTTTGTCTCAGGAATGCAACCAAAAAAAAAATGTCTGAGGTGGGGGGAGGGGCAGAGTGGAGTGAACAGAGGAAGAGAGCAATGTTCAACCAGCAGTCGAAGGTGTGAAATGAATAAAGTGAGAATGAGCAAATATATGGCATATTTACTATTTGGTGGAATTCATCATCTGATACACCTGAGTCACGCACAAATCAAGGCTTTACACAGCCTTTCATGAATCAGACATGGCTCTTTATTAACAAGCAAACCTACACTAAAGATTATAGCAGAAATGTTAAGAGCTGTGTGAATGTGGACCATTGAAAATAACAATTATCTTGTCCATTTTATTTTAAGTTCCACTACTGAGAGGATGGCAATGTCAGTGGGTTCAAACCATTGGTCTGGTGGGGGTAACCAGCTGGGCTTTTAGACTCTTAGTTTAGTTTTTACCCTGCTTTATTGTGGACTGGCCTTTATTTGGACATACAAACAATACCACTAGTCACTATTTGAGACACAGACAGTATTATTGGAATCTTTATGTCAACCTTCATTTCTAATTATAGTGTTAGCTGTAATCTCACTAGGATGTTTCACTTGACTACTAACCGAGCCTTTCTGCAGTTCCTCACAGCTGGGATCAGTCTCCATCGCCCCCCCTCTGATGTGTTGTATTTGTCCAGGTCCAACTCTTCCAGAACCTCCTCAGACATCAGCAGCATGGCGGCCAGAGCTAAACACTGGCTCTCAGACAAAACCTCCTTTGATCCGTGCAGGTACTGTTGGATCTCCTGATGTAATGAGTGGTCGTTCATCTCCATCAAACAGTGGAAGATATTGATACATCTGTCAGGAGAGATATCATCAGTGTTTATCATGCTCTTTAGGTTCTTGATGGCTTTCTGGATGCTCTCTGGACTGTTCTCTGTCTGACCCAGTAGGCCTCCTAACAGACTTGTGTTGGACTCCAGTGAGAGGCCATGAAGAAACCGAACAAGTAAGTCCAGGTGGCCATTTTTATTCTTCAGGGCTTTTTTCATAGCGGATTTCAGGAAGTCGGAGAGGTAGACGCGGGAGATGGAGTAAAAATCACGTTCCAGGAATGTCTTCAGTACCTTGATGTTCTTCTTTGAGAAACAATGGAGCAGGTAGACTGCGGGCGGCTAGAAACTCCTGGATGCTCAGATGAACAAAGCTGTAGACCGTTTTCTGGAAGAGCACACCCTCTCTTTTGAAGATCTCTGTGCACACTCCTGAGTACAGTGAGGCATCTTTCACATCAAGACCACACTCTTCCAGGTCTTCTTGGTAGAACAGGATGCTACCTTTCTCCAGATGTTCAAATGCCAGCCTGCCCAACTTCAGGAAAACTTCCCTGTCAGACTCCATGAGCTGCTGTTGATTCACCTCATGTGTCTCATCATACTTCTTCTTCTTCCTCTTTGTCTGAACCAACAGGAAGTGGCAGCACATCTCAGTCAGGGTCTTGGGCAGCTGTCCTATCGTGTGTGTCCTCAACATGTCCAGCAGAACGGTAGCAATGATCCAACATAATAGTGGGATGTGACACAGGATGTGGAGGCTCCTTGATGTCTTCATGTGTGAGATGACTGTGCTGGCCTGTTTCTCATCACTGAATCTGTTCCTAAAGTACTTCTCCTTCTGTGGGTCTGTGAACCCTCGCACTTCTGTCACCATGTCAACACATGCAGGAGGGATCTGATTGGCTGCTGCAGGTCTGGTGGTTATCCAGAGGAGAGCTGAGGGTAGAAGATTCCCCTCGATGAGGTTTGTTAACAGAGCATCCACTGATGATGTCACTGTGACATCAGAAACAATGTCATTGTTTTTTTTGTTTGTTTTTTGGAACAATGGAAATCTTCTTTCATCCAGACCATCAAAGATGAAGCCAACTTTCCAGACAGCGAGCTGCTCTGCTGTGACCTTCTTTAATGTTGGGTGGAATTCATGGATCAGCGTGAGAAGACTGTACTGCTCATCTCTGACCAAGTTCAGCTCTCGGAATGAAAAGGGAACCAGGAGATGTATATCTTGATTTTCCAAACCCTTTGCCCAGTCCAGAGTGAACTTACGCACAGAGAATGTTTTTCCAATGCCAGCAATGCCCTTGGTCAGAACTCTTCTGATGGGTGTCTCTCTGCCAGGGAGGGGTTTAAAGATGTCACAGCAGTTGATTGGTGTGTCATGGAAGGTCTTCATCTTGGAAGCTGTCTCAAGCTGTATCACCTCATGTTGGCTATTAACCCCTTCACTCTCTCCCTCTGTGATGTAGAGCTCTGTGTAGGTGCTGGTGAGGGAGGCTCCAGACTCTTCTGTCATGTGGTCTTTCACATCATCAAGACTGTTCAAACTGATCTTATAATCATTCAAATCAACCAGCAGACTGACATCTGACATGAGAAAAACACATATGATTTAAGCATTCAGCACGCAATTTGTTAAGAAAAACGTAACAACACAAGACCAGTTGTTTTTGTCCAGAGTTGATAGTTGTTTAGCTTCATTATTTGCACTTAGATATTGATATAGACACTCATTTGAACATGTAGTCTAAATATGATTTCTGCAATTTAAGCATTCCATTTATTAACATGCCATTTTAATTTGTGCAAATTCTGTCCAGTCTTACTTTGTCCAGGTGTGGTTTGACTGGGTGACTTCAGTCCAGGAGTGTTTCTGAATGTCTGTCCACACTGGGGACAGTCATTGTGTCCTGTTGGAGCAGACTGGTCCCAGTATGAGGTGATGCACTGTCTGCAGAACCAGTGTCCACAGCTGGTAGAGACTGGATCTGTCAGAACCTCCTCACACACTGAACACCTGGACGCCTGCTCTGTCACAACACAACCACTCCTCTTCCTCTCTCTGTGGAGATGAAGACAATGTATTACAATATAAGAGTCTTGTATTATATTTACATATAATATAATAACATGTATGTATGTATGTATGTATGTATGTATGTATGTATGTATGTATGTATGTATGTATGTATGTATGTATGTATGTATGTATTTATGTATGTATATAATATCCACGCCTGACATGAGGATATGTTCACACTGCATTGTGTTGGTAAACAATAATAGTCTTTAATCTGTCATGGAAGGTTTAGTTTCATAAACCTCCCTGTAAGATATAAATGGTGCACGTTGTCTACTTGTTGACTTCTTAAGAAGTATCACATTTTTGTTCATTTGCCGGTCACTAAACTAGTTGTGATAGTACTTAGCCTAGTTGTTGCTTTAATAAACAGCAACTACTGTTGGTGGGTGGGGGGGGGGGGCTCCTGTATCTTCTTGACTTGGCACCTAAGCAGCTGTATTGTCAACAAGTTGGAGACATGAGAGTGATTTCTGACAGACAGGAGAGACTGTGACGGACACCTTAACAAGATGACATAAAAGCATGAATATTATAATATAATGATTCTGACAAATATGAGTCCACCAACATTTTAAAAGTTGACAGGATATTGTCTTTTACTGGCTGCCGCTTATTGTTGGAAAGCAGTCTGTGTGGTGTGTGTGTGTGTGTGTGTGTGTGTGTGTGTGTGTGTGTGTGTGTGTGTGTGTGTGTGTGTGTGTGTGTGTGTGTGTGTGTGTGTGTGTGTGTGTGTGTGGAGTGTGTGTGTGTGTGTGTGGAGTGTGTGTGTGTGTGGAGCGTGCGTGCGTGCGTGCGTGCGTGCGTGCGTGCGTGCGTGCGTGCGTGCGTGCTTGCGCTTGTGCGTGCGTGCGTATATGTGTGTGCGTGCGTGCGTGCGTGCGTGCGTGCGTGCGTGCGTGCGTGCGTGCGTGCGTGCGTGCGTGCGTGCGTGTCCGAATTGGCCAAAATCTGAAGTTGTTAATGCTCTAGTTCACAGAGATCAGTGATCTTACTTTGTGTTTGAAGGTCCAGGTTCATTACTGAAGTTCATAGGGAAATCCATTGACCAGTCACTCTTCATAGACACACGGCTGGGTGTTGGAGACTCTGGTCTGTGGTGAAGACTTCTGGAATCACACAAATATTTCTACAATTATCATTTGAATTAAATAGACCGTTTGTTGCCGATATTCCTGGTAATTATTTAGAGCGTGGCTGCAGAACAGGGTTTTCTGTACAGTATGTCTGTCCCCTTAAAAGTAGACCAATCACAGCTCAAGATGCTACATGAATGACATCACAAAACAGACCACCTCAGACTATGAAAGACTTAAATACCTGGTGAACTTAAAGTGAAACTCATGAAGAGCATGATAGTTTGATCATTGTTGATAATCTATGCCATGTTATTCAGTTTAAGATCTCTCACAAACAAAACCTCTGTTATCAATGACTTCTTATCTGAAAATAAACTAGATTGTAGTTTGTTCAATGAGACTCACTTGGCTGAACCAGAGTGATAACAAGGAGCTAATTGAGGCATCAAATCATTCACTGAATGACCTGTGTGGTTCAGATAAATGTAGTTCTATTGCATCTTCTTGGTTTGACACCAGTTCAAATCCTAGCTGCTGTGTTGTCAACAAGCTGGACATGAGAGTAATCATCTATTACAACATGTATTCTAAAGACATACAACTTGTCATCTACAAATAAATGCCTGTTTCATGTCCAGTTTTATTGTTTATATCATTGATCGTTCTGTATGTTTGTTTGTAAAAAAAAACAGGAAAACAGTAGAACTATTTTACATTTTAAATTAGTTCATGTAGATACATTTTTATTCATTTCCACTTGTAGTTCACAGAGATCAGTGATCTTACTTTGTGTTTGAAGGTCCAGGTTCATTCCTGAAGTTCATAGGGAAATCCATTGACCTGTCACTCTTCATAGACACACAGCTGGGTGTTGGAGACTCTGGTCTGTGGTGAAGACTTCTGGAATCACACAAATGTTTTTATAATTATCATTTGAATTGAAAATACACTTTGTTGCATATATTCCTCGTAATAATTTACAGTGTGGCTGCAGAACAGGGTTTTCTGTACAGTAAGACTGTCCCCTCAAAAGTAGACCAATCACAGCCCATGATGCTAAATGCATGACATCACAAAACAGAACCATCAGACCATGAAATACTTAAATACCTGGTGAACTTAAAGTGGAACTCATGAAGAGCAGGATAGTTGGATCATTGTTGATACTCTATGCTATTTATTTATTCATTTATTTCCCTCTGTAAATCTTAGTTACACCAACATTGTTATTTTATAGCAATTGATATTTCCATTTAGACAAATGAAACACATCACACTCAGAGATGCACACAAGCAGCCAGTCTGTACAATGTGATTTCACCACTAAACTCCACACTGAGATTTGTGAGACTTCCTTCAGAAACTAAACACACTGCAACTGAAATGAAGTGAAAGCCAACTGACTGACTAGTTTATATTCCTACCGTATATACACCTACTGTATGTACACTCAGCACAGTTAGATTATTTTATCCTATAATGACTATGGCTCTAGGTAGGTACATAATAAGAGTTTGCACTTTTTGTACTTCATTCCCAAAGGGAAATTAAGGCGTTTACAGCAGCTCTCATCATCAGAAAGACAAAGAAAAAGATACATCAATAAAAACCTTTACAATAAAAACATCTAAAATAGGCATCTAAGAATAGTCAACCTACAATATTCAAAGACAGCCCAAATATTATTGAGAAAAAGTCTAGAGCATTGATTTTAACATCCCCATCCTAATCATCCTGATCAAGACAGCCAGAGGGGGAGTTGTACTGGTTATTATTTCTGCCTGCTTATAGCAGCAAGCGGAAAAAGGTCTCCTATAGCGCTCCTTATCACAAAGTAGGTGTAACAGTCTGTTGCTAAAGGATCTTCTCTATCCTGCCACAGTGTCATGTTGTTTCTACTCAGTTTAAGATCTCTCACAAACAAAACCTCTATTATCAATGACTTCTTATCTGAAAATAAACTAGATTGTAGTTTAATGTTCAATGAGACTCACTTGGCTGAACCAGAGTGATAACAAGGAGCTAGTTGAGGCATCAAATCATTCACTGAATGACCTGTGTGGTTCAGATAAATATAGTTTTATTGTATCTTCTTGGTTTGACACCAGTTCAAATCCTAGCTGCTGTATTGTCAACAAGCTGGAGACATGAGAGTAATCATCTATTAGAACATGTATTCTAAAGACATATAACTTGTCATTGTCAACTTGTTTGTAAAAAACAGGAAAACAGTAGAACTATTTAACATTTTAAATTAGTTCATGTAGATACATTTGTATTCATTTCCACTTGTAGTTCACAGAGATCAGTGATCGTACTTTGTGTTTGAAGGTCCAGGTTCATTCCTGAAGTTCATAGGGAAATCCATTGACCAGTCACTCTTCATAGACACGCAGCTGGGTGTTGGAGACTCTGGTCTTTGGTGAAGACTTCTGGAATCACAGAAATGTTTGTTTTGTGTGAGCGATTGAGAGACAGACAGTCAGTCTGCAAGGAGACAGATGAAGTGATTTCCCACGCACACAAATCATGATGACATATAAGAGACAGACAGATATACACAGCTGAGTCTTGTAGATATGTGGCAACATTGTCTATAACGTGTCTCCTCAGACATATCACAACCGCTCGTCACTACTGCAAGTTTAACCGTCTGCACGGCTCAGTTTGTAGTTTACATCTATACATCTATAGTCAGCTACTGCTTCTACATGAGATCACAAGAGATTAAATGACATAAGGTGCTGCATTCGAGCAAGCCAGAAAATCTTAATGAAATTCTGCACTGTATTAAAGGAGTAGTTCACCCAAAAAATTACTTATTTTCTATCAATTGCACACCCCATGAAGCCTTGAAATCATGGATTTGTTTTTGTTTTTGTTGCATTCCTAAGCAGATAATTTGATTCCCGTCTCCTACCGACTAATGTATCCGGTAGGAGACACAAAGTAGATTATTTGTGTCTCCTACCGGAAATACACACGGTCATCAAATTGTTGGCTTAGGAATGCGACAAAAACAAAAATAAATCCATGAATTCAAGGCTTCATGGGGCGTGCAATTGATATAAAATAAGTATTTTTTTGGGTGAACTCCTCCTTTAAAATGTCATAGTGTGTGCATGTTGAAGATAATCTCATAAGAGAATCTAATAAGATTAATGATGCTGAATGATGCTACCAGAATTGAAAATGGTTTCAGATAAAAAAAAAAAATCCTGTAGTGTGAGGGAAGCTTTATAGTGTTGTGTACATTGTGTAGGAGGATTTACATACTCTGTGTGTGGAGGTTCAGGTTCATTACTGAAGTCAGGAGGTCTTCCTTTAGACTGGTCACTCTTCATAGACACACAGCTGGGTGTTGGAGACTCTGGTCTGTGGTGAAGACTTCTGGAATCATATAAATGTTTCTATAGTTATCATGTTAACGAATAAGTCAATTTGTTAAATATTTGTTATTGTTAAGTCCCATTTTTTTTTAAGTTTGACTAAAAGTACAGTGTTAGTGTTGTGTATATTGTATAGGAGGATTTACTTTGTATCTGGAGGTCCAGGTTCATCACTCTTCATAGACACAGATGGAGGCTCTGGTCTGTGGATGAGCTGTTTGTCAGTTCCCTCCTCCTCTCTCTCCTCACAATGACTCATCTTTGGTCTTTATTAAACCTGTCAAGATTACAGTCAAAATACCAGAAAACCTTAAATATTTGCTTCATATGCACAATGTGCATGAACACACACACAGGTAGACACACAGTCACGTGCACTATGCTTTACTCTCCTACTGTTCCTACACCACGCCAACTGCTAATATACATGATGTTGCGCGCGCGCGCGCGCACACACACACACACACACACACACACACACACACACACACACACACACACACACACACACACACACACACACACACACACACACACACACACACACACACACACACACACACACACACACACACACACACACACACACACACACACACACACGACCAAACTTCCCTGAGGTCACATGACTTTACTTAAAGTGTGATGTGATTGTAATTACAACACATCACTAACATGATCTAACTCACTGGTTCTCAACATGGGGTCCAGGGACCCCCAGGGGTCCTTGAGGACCCCTGGGGGTCCCTGAACCCCATCTTGTTCCCCAGCAGAATGATTAACAGTTTAAAAACATGAGCCCTATTTCATTTTCCGCAGACAAGCTCACAACGCATAATATATTGTGACTCGTTGTGAGCTTGTAGATCTGCTACTTTTGAAAAATGTTGACTGTCTTCTCTTATGGGGGCCACTGGCTCAATGTTTTATGATTATAAATACAAATCAGTTTATGGCTCCTTGACATGAAGATGTTTCAGAACCACTGATCTAACTCACATGGACTTCTGTTCTGCTCTGCTCTTCTAAATATGTTGCTGACCAGTGTTGAACTCCACTACCTTTTTACTAACTAGTTTTGTAACTATTTACTTTAGCAATTCAACAACATGTGTTACAATGACTGAGATTAAAATAGTCTTCAGAGGATTATAATGTTTATTATCATCCAGTGATCTACTGTCACTCTAACCCAGTGGTCCTCACACTTATCTGTCTCAGGGACCCCCTGCAATTAACCTTTTCATCCACAGCCTTATATTGTTACCGTATATTCATATTATGGTATGTAAATATGTATTGTTAATACATAAGATACAGATAATATAATATACAGTTTGTCACGAGGAAAACTTTCCATTACAGGACAGATTGAAAATAACTTTATACTTGACGTTTAACCACTTGAACCCCAGCATCCCTATTCTGAGGGGAATATTCACCCCAAAAATAGCAGAACTACAAGGTTGTGAGCTTGTAGATCTGCTATTTTTGGCAAAGACATTTGGTGTAGATTGAAAAAGAACATGTCGTATATTGGCCCTTATTTTCTTATATTTGATGAACAGTATGCAGGTCAAAAGCAGATCTAAATGATAGAAGTTATTTGACTACAGTCAGGAGGAGCCATGTGTTGTAAACAGACACAGTCTAACTGTCTGCACTTCTGGGCTCTTCAAGCACATGATGTTAATGTTGACCTGTTGTTCAAGAGGAAGTCTGCTGCCAGGTGTGATGGTGATTTGCATCTCTATTGTTAACCTGAAGACATCAGCCTGGCTTCCTGACAGGCAGGATACAGACAGATAGCGACACTGAACAAAGGAATTGATCAACTGGTTATTGTAATGTGAATCTACAGTATAAAGAGTGACTGTAAATGACTTGTGAGGGAGTACTGACCACGCCGTGAGGCTGGGGGTGGACAGAGGCTCTGCCCCTGGAAGCTATGCTGTTGTACTGAATGCTGAATAAATGAATGATTCTGAACCTGGTCCGGACGTCTCTTCTACACTTCTTTTAAGCAGCTAGGCCTGGTAACCTAGCCTGGTAAACCCTCCCTCCAGAAATCTCATTTGTATTTTATTTCAGGAGTGAGTCTGGCCTGCAGACCTATATGGGCAATTTGGCTGTGGGCTGGAGCTGGGCGGGAGTAATGTAGCTTTGATGTCCAAGTGGCCCTTTGATGTCCAATTAAGCCACTTTAGGCTGCAGTGATTATCACCAGGAGTAATTGGTTTGTCTTTGATGTTAATGAGCAGCTTGTATGAAAGGTGTATTGATTAATGACGTGTGAACCACTCGGGTTCCACCTGATTGGCCTACCCCCGCTGTCAATCACAAAACAATGAGCGAGGACGCTGATTGGCTCGGTTATTTGGTAATGCACTAGAAACGCCCATACAAGCCTTCATGCCAGACTCACTCCTGGAATCAAATGGAAATGAGATTTCCGGAGGGAGGGTTTACCAGGCTACTGGTAACCCGCAGTCTAGTTAAGCCTCAATTTACCACAAACACACCAAGTACAGTGTAACTCAGGTCTGTATTACTAAGTGGTTAAACTGAAGTGATATTGATACATTCCAAATATGATCAAAGTATTCTGCAGCGTCCCTGGACTTATGTTACAGCACCCTAGGGTGCCACGGCCCACACTTTGAGAAACCCTATTCTAACCTCAGCACAGCAAGCCTTTCACATAGCAGAGACATGACCCGCCCTATTCTGCCTCTGATTGGTTTAGGTTTAGACAAGAGGAGTGATGATTGGTTAAGGTATAGGGTCAGATATCTGAGGCAGAGCTGGGCGGGGCTTGCCTTTGTCTCCCTGGTGCAAACCAGCGTGATATAACTATGAGAGTTACAACACTAGCATGGACTCCCATTGTAAGAATGGAATGTGGAAATCTCAATGAGGAAGTTCCAATGTTTGGAACTACAGCCCATAGGAGATCAAAGCGTGACGGAACTCTCTCTCTCTATGGGTCTGGTGCAAACACACACAGGGAACACTCCTCTCTCGCGCGCGCGCGCGCACGCACGCACGCACGCACGCACGCACGCACGCACGCACGCACGCACGCACGCACGCACGCACGCACGCACGCACGCACGCACGCACGCACGCACGCACGCACGCACACACACACACACACACACACACACACACACACACACACACACACACACACACACACACACACACACACACACACACACACACACACACACACACACACACACACACACACACACACACACACACACACACACACACACACACACACACACACACACACACACACACACACACACACACACACACACACACAGCGTCTATATTCCAGGCAGAACTAAACAGTGATCTGAAGACATGCTTCCTATATCAACAGTACAGGTTGTGTTTATAATACTTTTACTCATTCAGATTCAGACAAACTTTTAGATATTAAATACCAAGTGGTTCTAGTATAATGTATAAAACACACCTGGCTCTGTACTTGGACAGCTTTTTTCCCTCTATACACTCTTTGCCAAAATTAGCCGATCTACAAGCTCACAATGCCACACGTTCCTCCAGAATAGGGTCTGTGGGGTTCAATAGGTTAACATTCTTAACACCAGACTAGAGAGATTATTGCTACAGTGTATTGTTTACAATCTCTTATACTGACAACTTATAAGACAACAGACATAAGTAACAGCTCCTCCACCATACTGTATATGGCGGCTGCCAATTATAGCAGAGAAAGAGACAGCACAATACTTTGCCAGCCTTTTTGCCTCCTTTTTGGGCATCCCAAGATGTTGAAACCCTCTAACAACCAGTCTGTAGGGATAATGTCCTAGGCTGTCAAATATAAAAACCAATAGTCTGCACCTATAGCCCAGCTCTGAGATGGTATGTAGAAGTGATTGGTATTTAGTGACCTTGGTCATAAAGGCTTCCTCTAGGCTATAGGGTCAAAGGTGCAGGATATCTCTAATACAGACACTTCTCTGGACTCTTTATCAACAACATCTGATGTATGAGCTCAAGCAACTCCCCTGAGGTCACATGACTTACTGTCAGCTGTGCAGGTGACTGCTTTACACTTATAAACTGTGATGTGATTCTAATTACAACAAGTTACTTCTAACAACCTAAAAAAAAAAAAAAAGCAGATCCACAAGCTCACAAGGCATCATATTGTGACTTGTTGAGCTCATGCCTCCTTCAATGCATGAGAGCTAGCAAGCTGCTACTTATCACCTGAAAGGGGGGAGTTTCAGCGCGTGGAAGGAACACGTTATTCCAACCAGTTCCTTTCCCCTCCATCAGGCGATCAGGCGCCCCGGCTGACCAGGGGGAGGCAGTATAGAAACCAGGATTACTACATGTTTTTGTGAGGGTACCTACCCTAGGGGACACGGGGAGAACATGCAAACTCCACACAGAAAGGCCCTTTCACCAACCCCACCTAGGGTATGGGCACTGATGACGGGGAGGAGAGAACACGCCCCCCAGTGACTGTCTTCTCTTATGGGGCCACTGGCACAATTTTTGAGTGATGCCAACCACTCCTACATTTAACTGTGTGTTTGTGTGTCCGTCCGAGCACGGCCTCAACAGCTGCAGCTGATTGCAACACAAACATGCAACCAGTTACACTAATTCAACACAAATAGGAGGCAGTGGAACACATGCACCACTTAAAGACACACACACACACACACGCTGGCTTCACGCGCACACACAGACACACAAACACACACACGCGCTGGCTTCACGCTCGCGCGCACAGACACACACACACACACACACGTAACATGCGGACCTAACAAGGCGCACCGTGCACACACACACAAGCCAGCACTGCACACGTGCGAGCCAGCACTGCAGGCGTGCGCGCACACACACACACACACAAACACACACACACACACACACACACGTAAAATGCGGACCTGCAAGGCGCACCGTTGCTCCGATCCGCACCAAACTTGCCACCAACACAGGTCAGAGGTCAGAGGTCTGCCATCACAGTATCCACACAGGGATACTGTGATGGGAAAGTTCACTTTCTACATGAACTAGTTCAAAGTTCAGTTCACACATTTTAAAATGAACTAGTTCAGTTCATAATTCATAATTAAATGTTGAACTAAAGCTATGAGTTTGTATATCTGCTTTTGAATAGCCAAAGTATAAAATATGGATAAAGGGGTTAAAATGATTGTGACTCTTTATTATTACATTTTGCTGGGGACCCCCCTGGTACCCCCCAAGAACCAATGTGTTAAGGTATAGGGTCAGATATCATGGTAAGACAATCTGAGGCAGAGCTGGGCGGGTCTTGTCTTTGTCTCCCTGGTGCAAACACACACACAGGAAACACTCACTCCTCTCCACAGGCGTGTGTGCACACACACACACACACACACACACACACACACACACACACACACACACACACCACACACACCACACACACCACACACACCACACCCACACACCCACGCACACACACACACACACACACACAATGACGAGTTCAAGCATGATCTTTCTATCACCGTCTATATTCCAGGCAGAACTAAACAGAGTGATTTGAAGACATGCTTCCTATATCAACAGTACAGACAGTGGGTTGTGTTTATAATACTTTTACTCATTCAGATTCAGGCAAACATTTAGATTAATTTGTTGTATTAATTATTTATTAAATACCAAGTGGTTCTAGTATGGTATAAAACACTTCAACAACATTAACCCCTTCACCCCTCTGTTCTTAGTAAAACACACCTGGCTCTGTCCTTGGACAGCTTTTTTCCCCCTCTACACCAAATCTCTTTGCCAAAAATAGCCGATCTACAAGCTCACAATGCAATGCCACACGTTCCCCCCAGAATAGGGTGTGTGGGGTTGAAGTGGTTAACATTCTTAACACCAGACTAGAGAGATTATTGCTATAGTGTATTGTTTACAATCTTTTACCCTGCAATAATCTTTATGCTTTGATCTGACGAGGCAAAACAAAGAGTCCAGACGGTTCAGTTGACTGACAGGGCAGGTACTTTGACCTGCAACCAACTAACACACACACACACACACACACACACACACACACACACACACACACACACACACACACACACACACACACACACACACACACACACACACACACACACACACACACACACACACACACACACACACACACACACACACACACACACACACACACACACAGTCATATGTAGTGGCACCAACAGTTCAAATATCAACACAACATACAGAAAAACAATAACACTATAATGTACAAACAAAAACAAAAAATGCAGAACAAAACTATGATATACTATATGTACAAACAATAGGGGGGATGAGAGTCAAGGCAATAATAACACTATATGTACAAACAATGGGGGGGGGGGGGGTGAGAGTCAAAGCAAAAAGAGGGCGGGGGGGGGTCGTCTGTCTAACGGGAAAATGGTACTACCTCCTTCTTTAGCCTCCTGAAAGGTGAATTTTCAGGGCTTTTTTAAATGAGCCCAGTGTACTGCATTTTTTGAGCGATGGGTTAGGTTCTTCTAACATTTAAATCATTTGTTAATAAAGTTCACACTTCTTTTCTGCATACCCACCGTGTCGTTTCCTCTTTTTTTGTTGTGGCCTTGGAGCCAGGCCATAACAAATGGGGGCTCGTCTTAAGCTAAAACATTGGTAAGCTACAGAGCTTAGTCGTTTAGGTCGCTTGTGTTTGCAAACAAACGGGTTCAGGTTTGCACCTACCCTGGTGGCAGCAGGGGGGTGGGGCCGTGGGAATTGAGGCTGTGAGGGACGTCAGTGTTGGGGATTTCCTATTCAAATTCATTAAAGAACGATCGGAGGGAGGTGGATTTAGTTAATGGTCACGGGACTTAAATCACGTAAGTACCTTTTCATTGTCAAGTCATAACAGACAAACACACACACAGAGATAACAACCTCACTCAACAACAAAGTGTCACATGACCAAATTCCCCTGAGGTTAAGTAACAGCGTCTCCGCCATATGTGGCAGGCTGCCAATTATAGCAATACTTTGCCAGCCTTTTTGCCTCCTTTTTGGGCATCCCAAGATGGTGAAACCCTCTAACAACCAGTCTGTGGGTATAATGTCCTAGGCTGCCAAATAAAAAACAAATAGTCTGCACCTATAGCCCAGCTATGTAGGAGTGGTTGATATTTAATGACCTTGGTCATAAAGGCTTCCTCTAGGCTAAGGTCAAGGTGCAGGATATCTCTAATACAGACACTTCTCTAGACTCTTCATCAACAACATCTGGTGTATGAGCAGTCAAAGATGTCTGGGTTATCACAGAGATGGATCATGGATGGAATGACACAGGAATGTTCTCACTCTACAACAAAGCATCACATGCCCAAACTCCCCTGAGGTCACATGACTTACTGTCAGCTGTGGAGGTGACTGCTTAACACTTATAAACTGTGATGTGATTCTAAATACAACAAGTTACTTCTAACAGCTTTTAAAAACACCTTTTTACTAACTAGTATTGTAAACATTTACTTTTGCATTTCAACAACATTTGATACAATGACTGAGATTAAAATAGTCTTCAGAGGATTATAATGTTTATTATCATCCAGTGATCTACTGTCACTCTAACCTCAGCACAGCAAGAGACATGACCCGCCCTATTCTGCTTCTGATTGGTTTAGGTTTAAACAAGAGCTATATATCAGATATCATAGTAAGCCAATCTGAAGCAGAGCTGGGCGGGTCTTGCCTTTGTCTCCCTCGTGCAACACACACACACAGGGTACACTCTGCAGGTAGCAGGCGTGTGCTCACCCCCCCGCTCCTCTCACACACACACACACACACACACACACACACACACACACACACACACACACACACACACACACACACACACACACACACACACACACACACACACACACACACACACACACACACACACACACACCATGTGAGTCATCACTGTAAACTGGTTCAACTGTTAGTAGGTAAGATATGACACGTCCTCTCATGCTCTCCTCAGTTGTGAATTTAAACTGGAATGTAATGAGACAAACACGCGTGTGTGCACACACACACACACACACACACACACACACACACACACACACACACACACACACACACACACACACACACACACACACACACACACACACACACACACACACACAACTACAAGTTAGCGTACTTCTAACAACTTTTTAAAAATAGCAGATCCACAAGCTCACAAGGCATATTGTGACTCGTTGTGAGGGCCGGCAGTGGCTCAGACGTAGAGCGGCCAGGTAGAGTGAACTGGAGACCGCAAGGTTACCAGTTCAATCCCGGGCTGGGGCGCTCCCCCAGAGTTAGTGTTGAAGTGTCCTTGAGCAAGACGCTGAACCCCTAATTGCTCCTGATGAGCAGGTTGGTGCCTTGCATGGTTTCCTCCTCCAGGTGTGTGAATGTGTGTGTGTGAATGTGTGTGTGAATGTGTGTGTGAATGTGTGTGTGAATGGTTGAATGTAATGCACAATCTATGTAAAGCGCTTTGGATAAAAGTGCTATATAAATGCACCATTTTACATTTGACCGTGTGTGTTAGTGTGTCCGTCCGAGCACAGCCTCAACAGCTGCAGCTGATTGCAACACAAAGATGCAACCAGTTACACTAATTCAACACAAACATGCAACCAGTTACACTAACTCAACACAAACATGCAACCAGTTATAGTAATTCAACACAAAAAGGATATAGTGGAACACATGCGCCACTAAAGACATGCATGCACACCAAACTTGCCACCAACACTGGTCAGAGGTCAGAGGTCAGCAGGTGTCACACAGGGAAGTTCACTTTCTACATGAACTAGTTCAAAGTTCAGTTCACACATTTTAAAATGAACTAATTCACATAATTCTAAATGTTGAACTAAAGCTATGAGCTTGTATATCTGCTATTTTTGAATAGCCAAAGTATAAAATATGGATAAAGGGGTTAAAATGATTGTGACACTTTATTAACACATTTCGCTGGGGACCCCCCTGGTACCCCCCCAAGGACCCCTGGGGATCCCCGGACCCCACTTTGAGAACCAATGTGTTAAGGTATAGGGTCAGATATCATGGTAAGCCAATCTGAGGCAGAGCTGGGCGGGTCTTGCCTTTGTCTCCCTGGTGCAATAACACACAGGAAACACTCACTCACGCGCACGCAGACAAGTTCAAGCATGATCTTTCTATCAGCGTCTATATTCCAGGCAGAACTAAACAGTGATTTGAAGACATGCTTCCTATATCAACAGTAGCCTACAGGTTGTGTTTATAATACTTTTACTCATTCAGATTCAGACAAACGTTTAGATATTAAATACCAAGTGGTTCTAGTATAATGTATAAAACACTTCAACAACATTAACCCCTTCACCCCTCTATTCTTAGTAAAACACAACTGGCTCTGTACTTTTTTCCCTCTACACCAAATCTCTTTGCCAGAAATAGCAGATCTACAAGCTCACAATGCATCACAACGCCACACTTTCCCCTCAGAATAGGGTGTGTGGGGTTCAAGTGGTTAACACTCTTAACACCAGACTAGAGAGATTATTGCTACAGTGTATTGTCTAAAATCTCTTACCCTGCAATAATCTTCACGTCACACCAGTCAAATAATCATATTTGAACTGGGGACCCCCCACCCCCCCCCCCCCACCCTGACAATCACTTGCAGCGGCAGCGATAGGGGGTGCTTGGAGGTGCTATAGCACCTCCAAAGAAGTCCATAGCACCATAGCACCCCCAACAAATGCTCAACCAGTCAGCAAATACAAATATTTTTGTTAAAATCTTAACCGAATTAACCAAATTAAGGTAAAAAAAAAAACAAAATTCTCTCCCGCGTGCATGCGTTAGCACCTCCATTAATAGTCAAGCTCCCTTCCAGCTCCTCCATCAAAAATTGTCTGGAGCCGCCGCTGATCACTTGGAATTGTAGGCATTTAATTTAGTTTGACTCGGTTCCACAGATAAATATTGTGAAAATAGCAGATCTACAAGCTGGCACTGGGAGGCGTTGTGAGCTTGTAGATCTGCTATTTTCACAACGTTTGCCTCTTTCTTACGGAATATACGAATATTTGACAATTTGGCCAATTTGGTATTAAAAAGTAATTAAATTGTAACTTTATAAATGTGCAGATACCTTGTTTACACTTATACTGTATGTTGGTTTGTTTACTGTTGAGAGAGAAAACAATGTTACACATTAAGATAATCATCTGGGGACCCCCTAAAATAATGTGGGACCCACAGGTTAGGAAACACTGATCTAACATACAGGCGATGTACTCTCACAGTAACATGAGCCAAAGCAGCATGTCACACAGTAACATGGCAGAGAGGAGTGATGATTGGTTAACGTAGGGTTAAATATCAGGTTAAGCCAATCAGAGACAGAGTTGGGCGGGTCTTGCCTTCCGGGGAAAATACACACACATTCTGTCTACCACAGACACATTCACCACCGTATGATGACTCCTCCCCTCTTTTCTTTTTTCGTCAGGGAACAAAAAACAACTCGCTCTCACACACACACAGCGTACACACACGCACGCACACACACACACACACACACACACACACACACACACACACACACACACACACACACACACACACACACACACACACACACACACACACACACACACACACACACACACACACACACACACACACACACAGAGAGAGAGAGAGAGAGAGAGCAGGGGTGGTGTTATGTAACAACCGGTTTCCAAGTTAAATAATGCTTCATATATGAACCATTGTGTTCACCTCACTACTACAGTTTTATCTGATCTTCACAACATGTTGTTACCTGACCTTCTTTTTAAAAGTAACTTGCCCAACACTGTGTGTGAGAGAGAGAGAGAGAGAGAGAGAGAGAGAGAGAGAGAGAGAGAGAGAGAGAGAGAGAGAGAGAGAGAGAGAGAGAGAGAGAGGGAGAGAGAGACAGAGAGACAGAGAGACAGAGAGAGACAGAGAGGGGTGGGGGGGGGGACTGCCAGAGGGAGAGAAAGTCAGAATGAGAGCGATGGGCGAGGGAGGGGTAATTCTTTGAGACACACATCTGGGTTTTTGACCAATAAGCACCTTTGTTTATACCTTCTAAGGGTCAAACAAGAGAATCACATGACGTTGATCCCCTTCCTCCATTCGCTCATACTATGTCATGACATACAGTATGTTTAGGCAGAAGAATCATTAAGAAGCAATGCTTCGGCCCGGACGGCTGGCACAGCGGTCCGGCCACCTAGGCTCCAATTTAGCCTGAAAACGCATTGCGGGTTCGAGTCCCGTTCCCGACGATCTTTGCTGCATGTCTCTCTCTCCCTGTTTCCTGTCTGTCTGTCTGTCTGTCTGTCTGTCTGTCTGTCTGTCTGTCTGTCTGTCTCTACTGAAAACTATAAATAAAGGCCAAAAAGACCCCAAACATATATTAAAAAACAAAGAAGCAATACTTCATTGTTTGTATATTCAACGTTTATGACTGAGTCATTGTATAAACACCATCAACTATATAATACCAGAATAGATACATTAGTTCTAGTAAAGTGATTAAAACACTTACCCTATATTAATCTTTATGCTTTCATCCAGTGTGGCAAAATGGAGTCCATGCTGTTCAGCTCTCTGTGGTGTTGTGTCAAAATGGTGGACTGTGAATAAACACATAAAGTTCTATCATACAGGTAGTGTCTACAGTGATGGGGAGGAGTCACTGAGTATTTAACCCTGTGAGGACAAGCCAGGTGAAGTGAGGTTATGTGAGGACAGAGAGAGAGAGAGAGGAAACATGTTGTTACAGTGTATTCATGTACTTTACATTGATGTTTCATGAACATATCTGTATCAGTGTGTTTTACATTGTGTTGTAGTTGTGTCTAGTCTCCCTCTCTCTATCTCTCACTTGCTCCTGTCTCTCGCTCTCACACACACATGCATGCAGCACACATGTGGGCACTTGCACTCTCTCACACACACACACACACACACACACACACACACACACACACACACACACACACACACACACACACACACACACACACACACACACACACACACACACACACACACACACACACACACACACACACACAGAGGAGGGGTGGTGTTATGTAACAACCGGTTTCCAAGTTAAATGATATATGCAGCATTGTGTTCACTTCACTACTACAGTTTTATCTGATCTTCACAACATGTTGTTACCTGACCTGCTGCTGAAATAAGTTGAAACATTGTTCATGTTTAATGTTTATATACTGAGAGGTCTGTCTGTCTGTCTGTCTGTCTGTCTGTCTGTCTGTCTGTCTGTCTGTCTGTCTGTCTACTTAGTTACTTTACACCACTGCATATAAGACCTGAACAGATAATATTTCAGTCTCTTATTCAAACACAAAGACCTGAACAGCATACAACAGAATGAAGCAAAGCACACTATGTATGTTTATGTACTGTGACTGGAAACTGATTGTTTAGTTACACTTTAGTTGTGTGACTTAGTAATAAAGTAAATAAATGAAAGTACTGTAAGTGTATCTTCTGGAAATGTTCGCCTATAATGGCATGTAAAAAATAGGGATTGATTATTAATCGATAATTGTATTAAATTATTGATTCTTTTTAAATAATCGATTCAATTGATTAGTCTGATTAACTGTTACAACCATAAATCCATCATCAAACTGGAAAACGGTTGAGTCTCCACTGCTCAGTCCATAGGGTGGTCCATGTCATGTTTGGGGCTTGTTTTCTAAAGTAGCTTATTTGGGATTGCTTCATAATGTTTAAACCAGTAGATCTCAAACATGTTCACGTTCACATGATGCCACAACACATTCCATCTCTTGCTCACCTTCCAGCTATGTTCCAGCTCTTGTATCCTTTGGCTGCCTAGAGAGCATCAGGAGTGAAGTACAACTTCTGAGGGTTCCCAACTTAAGGTCAGACTTGTAAATGGTCAAATCATAACCATAGCAAACAGTCTTAGACAGAGGTTGAGCAGGGGAGCCTTAAGACACAAAAGACAGAGACAAGAGGTTACATCATCAATTAAACTACCTGAACATCAAAGGGCTTGTTGGGGATGAGAGTCTATAGTCTGTAAATAAATCTATTAATATGTATTATTTGAGGTAATTTGTTCATGTTCCTTCTCTGTGGCCTGATGTCCTTGATCAGTTTGAACCTGTATCTCTCTCATGTTGTCAATCATCTGTGGCCAGTGGTGGAAAAAGTACTCACATGTTTTACTTAAGTAAAAGTATCAATACTGCAATGTAAAAAATATACTCTGTTACAAGTAAAAGTCCGGAATTCAAAATGTACTTGAGTAAAAGTACAAAAGTATTGGTATCAAAATGTACTTAAAGTAGAAAGTACTCAAATCTAGGTGAACCAACCACACACACACACACACACACACACACACACACACACACACACACACACACACACACACACACACACACACACACACACACACACACACACACACACACACACACACACACACACACACACACACACACACACACACAGGTGTCAGCAGGATGTTCTTACATGTCGTTGTTGTCCAAAACTGTTACTTTTTATTAGTTAAAGAAAAGCATGTTAAAAGTAGTGAAAATATCAGATCTACAAAGGCGTTGTGAGCTTGTAGATCAGCTATTTTCACTGCTTTTGTGTGAAACACTCTTCTATAATGAAGTAGGGCATTCATTTATGAAAAAAACAAAGGTATAAATGTGGAGATAAGAGGTTCGTGCCTGACAGAGATGATATGTGGTTTATGTGCAGAGAATCACACTGATGAGCAGTGGTGGAAAGTAACTAAGTACATTTACTCAAGTAGGCTTCTGTACAACTCTGAGGTGCTTTTACTTTACTCAAGTCCCCTGGACTTTTTCCTGTTTTTCTTTTGGTCTTAATGTGTGACTGTACCTCGTGCTGTTTACATGTCTGTCTAATAAAGTATTTATACCTTTTTTTACTCCAATACAATTATTTAAGTTAAAAGCTACTTTGTAGATTTTGATTATTAATTGACTGATTTTAAAGTGATGTTAAAAAAGATAAATACAAGTAGGATACAATGTATTCACTGGAATAACACGTCA
Organism: Gymnoscopelus braueri; assembly: GCF_963280865.1. Taxonomy (NCBI): domain Eukaryota; kingdom Metazoa; phylum Chordata; class Actinopteri; order Myctophiformes; family Myctophidae; genus Gymnoscopelus; species Gymnoscopelus braueri. The sequence goes on along the minus strand of NC_137613.1, from coordinate 3,468,656 downwards.
AGGATCAGAAAACACAACAAAGTCAGAGACGTATTTTCCATGGTGGACTCTTGGTCTTGTACAAACAGACATAACATTAAATACTTTACCTTTGTACAGTAAGTATATTCTGATGCCAATACCTTTGTACTTTTACTAAAGTAAAATTCAGAATACAGGATTTTATGTAACAGAGTATTTCTTGTGGTATTTCTACTTTTACTTGATAACATCAGAGTACTTGTTCCCACGACAGCGGATGAGGAAGGGGGGGGGGGGGGGGGGCAGAGATTAGATGAGGTGTGCAGAGTTGCCATGTCTGCTTATTATAAGTGACTTTGGGCTTGTTTTTCTGTAAAGTCTCTTGTAAATGTTGAGGGTTGGGTGTTTTTGGGGGTCTTGTTTCTAAAGTGTAGTTGCTTATTTGGTCTTGCTTCCTAGTGTTGTTTAAACCAGTGGTTCTCAATGATTTCCACGGACCCCCATCTGAGAATGTTTTGTGCCAGGGACCCTCCATACAAGATTTGTCTGTCTGTCTGTCTGTCTGTCTGTCTGTCTGTCTGTCTGTCTGTGTGTGTGTGTGTGTGTGTGTGTGTGTGTGTGTGTGTGTGTGTGTGTGTGTGTGTGTGTGTGTGTGTGTGTGTGTGTGTGTGTGTGTGTGTGTGTGTGTGTGTGTGTGTGTGTGTGTGTGTGTGAGATAATGCGGCCTACAGTAGTCGATTCCTTTGGGCTTGTTTTCGTAGACCTGGCCGCTTGTTTCTCTTGCTAAATCTGGCAACACTGGAGGTACACTGCACAAAGTAAAGACGGAGAAAAAAGGAGAAGAGAGAGAGAGCACAACATTGTGTAAGTTTTAAAAATGTATGTATTTGTTTGTTGTTTTGTAAACTGGTTTATTAATCTAATGAAATAATTACAAATAACATTTGGCTGTTAAATAACACTTCACCTTTCAAAGGCTGAATTTAGGACACATAACTGAAACACTAAGAATGCATCATGTTAATAATAATTTGGTTCGGTCTATGAAAACAAGCCCAAAAAAAGGGCAAATAATACATACAAATTAGTTTTACCACTTGAACCCTATATCATTTACATCAGCTATTAGAAAAGAGCATATCTACAAGTTCACTTGTGAGCTTGTAGATATGCTATTTTATATATTTTTTATCTTGAAAAAAATCAGTATTTGGAATATTTTTGAAACATTTTTAACAACACACATGATGTTCAGGAAGGTGTTCCGTTAAGGAGGTGTTCAGTCAGGGAGGTGTTCAGTCAGGGAGGGAGGTGTTCAGTTAGGGGGGTGTTCAGCTATTTAGACAATCTTGGAGGTGCAAAGAACTACTGCCAAAGTTAAGACATCATTTAGTTCTTATTGACCTGGTGTAACCTGTAAACGTTTGCCTATTTTCACAATTTATTTATGCCAACATTTTACAATTAAATACAGGCGTAAGAAGGCATGAACGGCGCCGTGGCCGACCTGCTGCTGCTGGCCTGCCTGCCCTTCAGGGTGCACTACCTCGCCAACGGGAACCAATGGGACCTGGGCTCTGTGGCGTGCAACCTGGTGACCAACGTGTTCTACATGAACATGTACGTGAACATCGCCATGTTGGGCCTCATCGGCCTGGACCGCCATGTCTGGCTGAGGCGCCGCGGCGACGTCCAACAACAAGTGCTTCATGTACACGCGGTGGAGAGACACCAGGCGCATAGCGTACATTAATACGGCTCTGGAGGTGATGTTCTGGGTGGTTTTCATGGTGCAGGTGGTCTCCTACGGGAAGATGGCCACCAGCCGCTACGGACGCGCGGCCAGGAAGTCTCTCTTTGTCCTCTTCCTGTTCACCGTGTGCTTTGTGCCGTACCACGCCTTCCGTCCCGTCTACGTCCTCTCCCAGCTCCACCAATCATCGTCCTGCGACTATATGAGCCTGATGTACCGGACCAATCAGGTGATGGTGTTGTTCTCCGCCCTCAACAGCTGCCTGGATCCCGTCATGTACTTCCTGCTGTCCGGCTTGATGCACAAAGCGGCTGCGCGTGCCCTAGACACGCATTCATACAGGATACGGGACGGAGAATGACTTTAAAGGGCAAGACCACTTTGGTAGAGGTTTGGGTTGTGTAGTTAGCCTACTTTGTCATGATGTAACTCCAAAGGTGGACAAGAAATATAAAATAATTGCTCCATTGATTAGAAATTGATAATTCAAAATATGCTCCTCATTGACTTACATTGTACGGTAAAACAGATCTCAAAGTCACTATTTTAGCACATAAACGAACACAAACAAAGCTGATTCAGACAATATAGAACATCACCAAACCCAGTACTGTTAGTTTTTTTTTATAAAAATGTCAACTTCCAGCTTATTTTAGTATTTGAATATCTGGATCCGGATCCGTGGATCCAGTTTGGGTTTTCTACTTAATAAAAATAGCAAAATCATTCTGTGTTATACCGTAAATAGAGCTGTTATACCGTACAATGTGAGTCAATGAGGAGCATATTTTGAATGATTCATTTCTAATAAATGGAGCAATTATTTTTCTTTTCTTGTCCATGCACATCTGGAGTTACATCATGGCAAGGTAACTACACAACCCAAACCTCTACCAAAGTGGTCTTGCCATTTAATAAATGAATATTATGTTATTGGATTCACTGGGTTCTGTGTGATGTCAGAATGTTGATGCCAGTATGAAATTAACAGAGAGAAATAGTGCTCTGGTGAAATATATGTTATGAACGCCTGCACATCCCAGTACACTAGCATCCTAAAGCTCCTTAAAAAGAATACAAATAAATGAGTTAGGTAAAGTTGATCCCTAAACTCCACCCCAGAACACATCTTCTCCCTGTTCATTGTATTACCATCAAGTGGAGGAGAGAGTATCACACATAAAACAAACGTGATATAAAACAAGGTGGTAACCAAAATATCTACTCAATACTTTTTTCTAAGGTCAGCAATGTACAGTTATTCCACAAGAGGGTGCTGCTCCACAAGCTGTGTACCTTAGTAGCAGATTCAAAAGCTGTATCATGGGAAAGAACCAGTTAGTATATTATACCATGCAGCAGTTCTATGGAATGGGTCCTTCTGGTCGATTGACACGGTCACAACTTTTTTCTGTTCTGGCCCCACAGAGGTGGAATGAACTTCCCACTGATGTCAGGACAGCAGAGTCACTGCCCATCTTTCGCCGCAGGCTGAAAACCCACCTCTTCAGGAAACACTACCCTTCCTCTTTGCCTGGCCTACTTGTTGTTAACTAGTTGTACAAACTCTTGTTTTATTGTTGTATTGTTTTATTGGATCTTGTTTAGTCAATACACTTATTTGTTTTAGCTTGTGCTCATTTGATTTTGCTATTTTGTCTCATCTGTTTAAGAAAGTAGGTAGCTGATATATTGCACTTTTACCTTAGCGCTAGGTATACTCTTGGTTGCTTGTTTATGCAGGAAATGCACTTAAAGACTTCTGGTGATTAGTAGTTTCGTTCCCTACCTATGTTGAATGCACTTATTGTAAGTCGCTTTGGATAAAAGCGTCTGCTAAATGACTGTAATGTAATGTAATGTATATGGAATGGGTTACCTGCAAGCCAAGTGGATTATTGTAGCTCTATGGTTCACTTCAAATCCTCCATAAAGATCTGCTGAATAGCAGCTGAACCTCATTATAACCATTTATTATTAGTTGAGTTGGAACACGTTCCTTTTACAGTAGCCATGTCGTTCTTTGATATTTTACTTGTTTAGTCCATTAAAAATGTATGAATGTATTTATGGTTGATTATATCTTTCTCTATGACTCTGCTAACACACAGACACCACAATGGAAATAGGGGCCTGACTGATAACATGAATATCAAAAAATGAATATCAAATATCTAAATACTGAATCAAGCAACTTTAAAAACTGTCTGACTGTTTGGCACTTTTATCAGCTTCATATCGTTAAAAAATAGGGTTAAAGGGGAATACCACTCATTTTCAACATTGAACTATGTCTTTAATACAACTTAGAACTTAATAAGAAAAAAGGTGTATTAAAGACATAGTTCAATGTTGAAAATGAGTGGTATTCCCCTTTAAGGTACTGGACTATATGTCAGACCCTCACAACAACTCCAGAGTTCTACCAAGTGGACAAAACAACCAAATGGTTTTATTGCCATTTCTGTGCATGAACTTTGACACTGCAGGTTTCTATGAGCCGTTGATGATGTCATGGCGATGATGTCATCAATGTGCTCTGATCACATCATCATAGTGCTGGTTGGTCCTTTCATCCACCCACGGTTTCTATAGCAACACATAATAACCATGCTGACACAGCCTCAAAATATATGACTCTTAACAGTACCGCATACGATCGCTGTTGCCGGGTAGAAAACTTGTATCTCCATGTATTTTGTTGTATGTTTTTGTCATTCAGTGGTTGTCAAACGTTTTTAATTTCAAGGACCCTTGTAACTCTTGAGAGTACAAATGGTTTGGTACACTCTCAAGAGTTAAGGTAAGGGTCTATTTGGTTCCATTTGGATCCATTTGTACATTGTCAGAGTTACAGACCTGTAAGGCCCCCCCCCCAGCACCCTGGACCCCACTTTCAGAGCCAACTAACCTATTTTATACTTCGTCGCTTGACAGTGTTGTACAAAAAGAAGCGAAAACAGCAGATCTCACAAACACGTAGATGAGACAATTTCACAATTTTTTAAAGACTTGAAAGACAAATGACTGAAAACGTTCCGGCACGACCAAACAAGGGATGATACAGGTTGAAAGTGGTTAATATTCCGGACTAGCCTTTTTATTTTTCTTATATGATGTTATTATTATCCTAGGACCAGCTACAGTAGAACATGTTCATAACTCCATACAGAGTCCACCTCAGATAAAAACCAGAGTGGACGGTCCATGCTCTAGATCGCGTATTTTTATCACGTACTATTAAAGAATTACGCATCTTTATAATTAGCTGTGGTGGACTCGGGATGGAGAAAAAAAATGTTCTATATATACAAAATAATGATGAATGATGAGCATCAATGACTGAATTCCACAAGCACAAAAGAGATCAAAATAAACGTTTACTTTTTTTGTGATTATGCTTTCATTCCCATTGGTGTAATGTTTTTTAAATGTTTAAAATGCTTCTTTTTATTGACCTCTGTATGAATGTATTGCACTGGAGCCGTTGAGCAAAGCAAATTTCCTTCGGGATTAATAAAGTATATATCTATCTATCTATCTATCTATCTATCTTTATCTCTTGAATTGTTTCGATGGGTCAAAAAGTCAAAAAGATTTAAAGGTCTTTTTAGGTTTTAGTTATGCTTTGGGAGGCAAGTGTCCAACGACGTCACATGACGCAAGCGACGTCTAAATGACAGAGATTTGTCACACATGAGAACATGAGAGTGTCGGGTCCATTTGGTTCAGTTTGTACACTCTCAAGGAGCATTCCCACCCAGAGATAAAACTAATATCTGTTGGAGCGTCTCAAGTACATACAGTCAACACAACGACACACCTTCAGAGTTACAGACCCGTGCCGTATGGGGTCCATTTGGGACCCCTGGTGGTCCACGGACCCCACGTTGAGAACCAGTCGCCTACCTCTGGAAAATGTGATAAAAATGTAAATGTATCCCAGACGCCGTCATAAAATGTTGCATAATCCCATTGGATTAGGAAGAGGAAGTAAGCTCTTTACCACTGAAGCTACAGTCACTTTCCTTGGTTACATTTTGTGGCGACAGACACATAAACTTTATATAATAAAGTAATATATAATAAAGTAATATAAACTTTGAAATTGTTAAAAACTAAATGAAATGTCATTGTAAAGATGGTAGGCCAAAATCACAAATGTTCCATAACAAACAGCAGGCTGTCAGCTGTCACCTGACTACACTAGAAGCAGTGTCACGTAGCACGTACATGGCAGAGGATGAGTCATCATGTAAGGGGAAATATCTCAGCGTCAGCGCTGTCCAAAAGCCTCTAGAAGAACAGCAGAGAAAAAAAAACTAAATATAGCAAAACTACCGAAAATGTCTTCAATATTTCAACCGACACAAACGGATGTTACTGCGAGTCCCCACGCAGGCCTCCCTGCGGGAGGCAGTTACTATGGAAACGAACGCCAAGCATGAAGACGCAGAGGTCCGGCTGTTAGCCTTAACACTGAGGCAGCCTCAGTGTTTAGGGGAGCGTTAACACTGAGGCTCAGTGTTAAGTTTCCCCTAAACACTGAGGCAGACTCAGTGTTAAGGCTCCCCTAAACACTGAGGCTCAGTGTTAAGGCTCCCCTAAACACTGAGCTGTACATGAAGCAGATCCAGCATGTAGTCTAGAGCAGTAGGCAACTTCTCAAACCTTTTCATGTCAAGGACCCCCACAATGATATGTAGGATATTAGGCTGCGGACACCCATCTCAAAAACATTTTGTGCCAGGGATTTTTCAAAAATAGCAGCTCTACAAGCTCATAGTGCAGCACTCGGTGCCGCGCTATGAGCTTGTAGATCTACTATTTTTGAATAGCCAAACAAAGTGTGTGTGTGTGTGTGTGTGTGTGTGTTAGGCTCTATGGACACTTGTGTTACATATAGATATCATCCTTTGGTAGAACATATTAAGGTCTTAGGATTCTATCACCTTATTGTCCTTGTGTTAGTTAAGGAGTCTGGGCCACGTTCACTGACTAGTTCTCTGTGGACTGACATTCTGGGAAGATTGTAAAAGACAAATAATGCAAAACAAGAGGCTGAAATACTGTTCTATCTCAGCTCTCATAGACAGTCTGTCTATCTGGAGAAGACAATGTTTCATCCAAAAAATAGCAGATGTACAAGCTCATAGCGCGGCACTCCACGCCGCGCTATGAGCTTGTATATCTGCTATTTTTGAATAGCCCAAAGAAATGTAAAAGAAATGACACAGATGTGTTCCCGGTCCTGATGGATTAAACACACAACTGGAGCTTTAAACACTAAAGGCAGAAACACAAATACTGTAAAAGTGAAACAAACCAAAACACAGGTGTGTGTGTGTGTGTGTGTGTGAGCAGCAGTAATGGCTGCCATCAATCTGACTGCTTAGACCTTTAGATTCAACTACACACAATAAACTAAAACACAATCACCACATTTCTGGTAAAACCCTCAAGACAAGCTTTGTTTTACATCACAGAGCTTATTTTGAACATGTTTTATGTTCTAATACTTTATTTACCTGAACAAACAGGGACAAACTGATGTTGTTCTTTCTCTCTTCCTTGAAGAAAGACGTCACCTGACCACCTGGAACTACCTGTGTCTCTCACAGGTGGAGTCGCCCCCTTGTGGTGAAACGTGGGATAGGTCTTTTCCTATACTGCTCATTCCAAGACACAAAAAGGCTCTTAAACATACAAGAAACATACATGATAAAACACACATGTGGGGCTGCCTCAGTGTTTAGGGGAGCCTTAACACTGAGGCTGCCTCAAATGTGTGTAGATCTAATGTTTTGTAGATCTAATGTTCCCCTCAGAAAAGGAATTCTAGGGTTCAAGTGGTTAATGTAAAATAAACTAAATCCTATCACACAAAGATTTGGTGGACCCCCTATAGTAGCTCTGAGGACCCCCTAGGGGTCCCGGACCCCCTGTTGAAGACCCCTGATGTAGACAGTGTCCTAACATACATTTAACAATGAAACAAAATGCATATAAAGATATGCAGTTAAAATGTTTTTGTATAATTGTTGTGCTATTGCTCGTTTAGATGTTTGAATGTTCATGAAAGACAATGGACTGGACCTGATGGGGAAAGCTTCAGAGTAAAGAGCTGGGTGGGACTTGAACCCTCGAACCTCTGGATCATGTAGACAGAGCTTCAACACACTGTGCTGCCTGCTGCCTTGCTTCATCACAGTCTTCATTCTGCTTTGATTAACAACAAACAATGATACAATAAAAAGAAGAAAAAAAACTTACAACAGCATATTAGTCTATGGTTTGTTGTGTTGCTTGTCTAGATGTTTGAAGGTTCAGAAACCACAATGTCTCTGACTTTTATGTCATTATCCATTTGTCTTTTGATGAAGCTTAACATAAAATGTAACACAGTGGCTCAATGGATCAAGAGTCTGCCTACAAAATGGGAAGTTGAAAGTTTGATTCCCAGCTCTGACACAGAGTGAACGTGTCCCCAACATCTTGCCAACTGTTGAATACTTATTTTGTGTGTCCGTGGGGGTCCGTGGCCAAATGCATATCAATGTGGGGGTCCTTGACAACAAAATGTTTGAGAACCACTGAGCAGAAGGTCACAGGTTCAAGTCCCGACTCCAACAGTGTGTCTGAGTGTTCTTAAGTAAGACACTAAACTCCAACCTGCTCCTCTGTGGGCAGACATCAGCTGGGCAAAGCTGAAAGCTCCATTTCTCCCACAAGATCAAATAGGTCTAATTAGAAGATGAATAAAGCTGCTATCGGGCAGAATGCCTCGTTTCTTAAAGCACAAGTTAGTGAAAATAGCAGATCTACAAGCCCACAAGCTTGTGGATTGGCTTTTCTCGCTATTTTATTAAATGTGTTTTTAATAATAAAAAAGGAATGGGTTTGGACACAATATTATATATATATATATATATTAGTGAATGAAATGTATAATGTATTAAATAAAATAGGTAAAATCAAATACATCTTAAAAAATTAGAGTGAGCAACACTTTATTAGCAAAAAAGTATGTTATTGATATCCTGATAGGACAGTGATAAAAAGCCACAAGGAACCTTAGTTTTGGAGATTCCTCTAGATAATAACAAGAATAACTTTTAACAGAGTATTTCACTACACAATACAATACAATAGACTGCAGTATTGATACTTTTACTTGAGTAAAAACTGTGAGTACTTCTTCCATCACTGTATTAAAGCACATAACTGCTGTCTATTTTAATGCAGTTCAAACGTGCAGATCCCCATAATGTCCAGCAGATGGCAGTGCAAAACCATATCTTTTATATAGATGAACGATTGATTGATTCTTTCACAGTCGATACAAAACAAAGACATGACACAATCACAACCACTTTATCCATGTATTTGTTTTTGATTTTGATTTACAAGCTCGCAGATATATAATATTTGAAGAACGAAAGTGTGGACCCCCAGAAGCAAATATTTGAGTTAAAAATGTTCGCTTTAAAAATATATATATATTCAAAGATATGCACACATTTTTGATTTAAAAAAAATAGCAGATCTACAAGCTTATAGTACGGCACTCGGTGCCGCGCTATGAGCTTGTATATCTAATATTTTTTTAATAGCCAAAGCTAGGTGGTTAAAATGATTGTGACACTATGTTAACTAATTTCGCTGTGGACCCCCCAACATGTTGTGTTGCCTGACAGAGCTATAAGTGTATTCTGAACCCATTAAGACCGGGAACGCATCTGTGTCATTTTAACATTTATTTGGGCTATTAAAAAACAGCATAATCTACAAGCTCATAGCGCGGCACCGGGTGCCGCACTATGAGCTTGTAGATCTGCTGTTTTCCAAATCCTTACAGTTTGTTGCTCGGTGGTGATCCAACTTTTCCATGTCAAGGACCCCCAAAATCATATGTATTTGGCCTTGGACCCTGCAAATAAAAGGTGTGAGAACCACTAGTACTAGTGGACTCATAATGTGTCATATAGTGTCGTAGTAAATCAGTGTCATACATATTCTGAAGAAAACCTGGAGACTGACATTCAGTAATTGGTTCTCATGATCAAAATAAGAACAATAATGTTACGTAAAACAGAGAATCTAAGTCTTTACCACGGACACATTGATGAGCCCTGCTGCATGGCCATGGGCAGAAAGATGAAGAAACTGGACGTATGATTCTCATTGTAAAAACATATAAATATGATACAGTATGTAATGATAGGATATAATATGATACAGTATGTAATGATGGATATATTATGATACTGTATATAATAATATAATATAATATGATAAATGTCTCATTCTTGGTCTAGTGTGATGAATGCACTGAAGTGGAATGAGAGCTGGATGAACACGTTTATGAATAAACATTTTATCTTTGAATGAGTGTGAGCAGAAAAATGATGGAGATGGCGTTGTTTGGAACTTGTTCAGATCACCAACATATTGGAAGGGGTATAAAGCAGAATCTTGCCTTTATATCTTTATTAGCAAGAAGAAGGATACTATTGGAGTGGAAATCACCACTGGCCCCTAAAGCATCTGTATGGCTTAAAGACCTCACAATGTACCTACATTTGGAGAAAATTAAATTTAATCTGAGAGGATCACCGGGAAAATTCGATCAGGTGTGGGGCCCTATGATTACATATATAACTAAATTAAAGACGTTACAGGACAGATAAAGCAAACACCACCATCGACACGTTGACAAGCTCTAGGTTAATACATGCTAAAGGAAGAAAATAACGGATTCCTACTTTCCTTTTTTGTATACACTCCATATGTACCATGGGGAGGGTTAGCGAGGGAAATCATAATACTTATGAATTGATTATTATGTATTTTTTTATGTTTTATTTTGAGTTATGTAAGTGTATGTTACATGTCTGAATGTTGCATGTTGTATATGGGATTGGAGTGGGGGGTAGTAAGGGCACCAAGTACTTTTGACATCCTATAGCAACTGTATTCCCATGTACTTTTCAAAAGCAATAAATACACATTTAAGAGTGTGAGCAGAAAAATGAAACAATAACATATCACATGTGTTCTGATTATTGTGCACAGTGTATCGTGTTAATGAGGAATCTAAACAGCACAGAGTAAGGATTTCTAATTAATTTAGAGATCTGTTATTTATGGGTGCTCCTGTAGGTCTATCCATCAGTGTGACAGTTTACAGTTGGTAGTAAGCTTTGTATCTATAGTGAGCTGTATTGATTGATTGAATATTTTATCAGGCAGAAATGTAAAACAGCACAAGTACAGTTAATAACACTTTGTCTAAAAGGTCCGTCCAAAAAAGTCCTTGCGGTCTTGTTTCCATTGAGGTCGTGACATGACAACACTATGAATATTAATACACAGGAACAACGACATGTCAAGAATACATTTATTAAACTATTATTACTTCTACACATGATCATACAATAACATGTGAAGAATGAGAATAATATCACATTCATATTCAATGAAAACACAATAATGGAATGAGTGAGGAAACAATGATGTAATAATGAATCAATGAATAAACAATGATTGATTTGAGTTCATAAACACATTTAGTAGATGTTTGAATCCAGAGTGATTGACAAAGTCCAAGATGAGAGTCAAACTATGAGTCAAATCTGCTGTCAAAATGAACACTGCTCACATCACTCGGGTGGCTCAGTGGTAAAGTCCCTGCCCACCACCACGGAGGTTGTGGGTTACAATCCACCGTGGTGCATCCGGCTTTGTCCAACGTCTATGTGAACACAACTGACCCGTGTTCAGGGGAGGGAAGCCGGGCGGGAGGAGGAGGATATATGTCACTGTATGTACTCCTATGGCCGGGGGGGGGGGGGGGGGGAGTGGGACGAAGGCCCTCCGTCCTGCCGGTGGGGGCTCCTCACTGGCAGGTGAGCCAATAGGAGACAACACAGAGATGTGTGTGGGGAGGAATTCATTGGCATGACGACTAAACTGGGGAGAAACTTTGAAAAATCACACCCAGTGTGAAGTGAGCGGTGCTATTTATGAGTTATTAATTTCATCATGCATCTCGGTAGCCAATCACAGCACGTCCTGCGAAGTGACGTGCTTACATTTTTTACATTATTATTAATTTAATCATGCCCTCGCTAGCCATTCACAGTGCGTCTGCGAAGTTTGAAGTTAATTTCATCATGTGTCTCGCTAGCCAATCACAGCACACCCTGCAAAGCTTAGCCTATGGGCGTGTTTTCCACAGCATGGCGTCACAGCGAAAAAAAAAAGTGCACGACGGAAAGAAAAACTTTCACCACAGATGGGTCCTAAACCCTCTTATAGGAGTGGTTGCACCGCTCAAAAATGATGCTACTAAGTTAAAAACATGTAATAAAAATAATGAACACTGCTCACAATGTGTCGCTTTGTGACGTAGATCTTAGATATTAGAGGGGGGGGGGGTGGACCAATTACAAAACCCTATGGGACTCCAGTCAATAAAGTATACAGAGTTAACTGGTTAAGTATAAAGGTTTACAATAAACAATATTGCTACTGTGAGAATTACATGATCAAATATACAGTTTTCCTCAGTCTATTCTTGTGTAAAAATATCAAAAATGAAATACATAAAATGAGTTTGTATCATAAGAGACACAATATGACACTGATATTTACATCATCATCATCATCAGTGTTGATGGACAGTATTTATGATACATATTTATAAATGTATGGAGTGGAGGTTTGTTCACTTCTATCTAATCTAATCTAAGATCTAAAGCTCCCTGTGGTGATGACTCATTTTATACCAGTTTGACATTAATATGGATTTGACCAGGGACCCCCATTTGACCATATTTGTGCCAGGGACCCCCATTTGAACATATTTGTGCCAGGGACCCCCATTTGAACACATTTGTGCCAGGGACCCCCATTTGAACATATTTGTGGCAGGGACCCCCATTTGAACATATTTATGCCAGGGACCCCCATTTGATCATATTTGTGGCAGGGACCCCCATTTGATCATATTTGTGGCAGGGACCCCCATTTGATCATATTTGTGGCAGGGACCCCCATTTGAACATATTTGTGCCACGGACCCCCGAACAACATTTGTGTTGTTACAATTATCAAAAATAATATATAAAAAATCCAATGTTTTTCTTTTTTAAATAGCAGATCTACAAGCTCACAACGCGTTGTGAGCTTGTAGATCTGCTATTTTCAAATAGCCAATGTAAAAAGGGGGTTAACGTGTTTAAACTGATCTTGAGACCACTGGTTATCAAAGTAGGGTCTAGGGGCCCCTGGGGGTCCTTGGGGGGGTTCCAGGGGGTCCTTGAGGGGGTTCCAGGGGGTCCTAAGCTAAATGATTAAATATACATTAATAGCATCAACCTCAGTGTAACCACTTTAACCATGTATTACTTTGGTATTGGAAAATAGCAGATCTACAAGCTCACAGTGTGTCATAATGTGATTTGTTGCGAGCTTCTTGTCTTATGGGTCAGGGGTCAAAGGTAAAAACTCTACGGGAGCTTTAATGTGTGACTGTCACTCTGCTGCTTATTACATTCAATTCAATTCAAATTCAAATTCAATTCAAACAACTTTATTTTCCTTTCGGAACTTCGTTTGTGCAGTGGTTAAAAGACAAACATACATATAGTCAATACATATATACCTATGTCACTATAAAAGGCACAAAGTTCATTTAATTAAAACTACTACTTAAAAGCATGATAAAACTTAAAAGCATGATAAAAAATTATATATTATATTGCAACCCATGTGTTGGCGTGTACACTACTAGCGTCCATCAGGTGGAATAGTCCAACGTGTTTGAGGGAGGGAGGGAGGGGGGGGGGGGCTCCACCAGACCTAGATGTTCAGCAGTCTGATGGAGGTAGGTACAAAGCTATCTGAGCCCCTTTTTGAGAGTTTCGAAGCTCTGTAACGACGGCCTGAGGGCATCAGTTTGTAGTGTGTATGAAGTGTGTGTGTATTGTCGTGAACTATTTGAGAGGCCTTCTTTACTGTCCGTTTCTTGTGGATGCTGCTGAGTGGCTCCTGGTCCTTCCCAATGATCTTGCCACTGATCTTAACAACCCTGTCGAGAGGTTTCCGGTTAATGACCCGCATCACCCCAAACCATGATGTGATGTTGAAGGTCATGATGGATTCCACAAAAGACTTGTAGAAAGCCTGCAGGATTGATGGTCGGACCTGAAGCTTCCTCATCTTCCTCAGGAAGAACAATCGTTGTTGGCACTTAGAGTAGATATTCTCTGCGTTGGTCTTAAAATCGAGCTTGTGGTCGATGGTGGTGCCAAGATATTTATACTCCTCAACGCGCTCTATTGTCTGTCCATTTATCTCCAGGGCCGGGGGAGTGGGCGGGTCACGCCTGAAGTCCACCAGCAGTTCCTTTGTTTTGCTTGGGTTTAGGTCCAGGAAGTTGCTCTCACACCACTCTGCAAACCTGTCCATTACCCCAATGATGCGGTCATTGGAGTTAGTGGTGTCAACAATAACCGTGTCATCAGAGTACTTGATGAACAGCATCTCAGGGTCTGAGCTGCTACAGTCATCTGTATACAGGGTAAACAGGACTGGTGAGATAACAGATCCTTGTGGTGCCCCGGTGGATACAGTTCTGTTGGAGCTGTAATAGCCGTTGAATCTAACTATCTATCTAATACATCATCATGATGATGTCACCGTGATGTCATGATGAGTCACTCATGCCCAAATATGGAGTCCATGACGTCAGACTCAGCTAGTCTCAAAGTATCCTGGCGACAGTGGTAACCATGACAACCTGCACTCACTCACACATGTTGAGTAACCATGGTGACCTGATGTCATCCTCACAGAGAGACTCTATCTCTGCTCACACAGACACACTGAGGAGGAGTCGTAGTACAACCCGAACCCAGCATAGAGAGGTTCAGAGAATGTGTTCTGGAAGGTGTACAGGTGTGCCAGTGAGTCAGAGGACCCTTTATAGAAGGACAGAGTCCCAGCAGGCCAGTCCAGATACACTGCTACTCTGTTAGAGTCAGAGGGACTGACAGGGAGGACAGTGTCCTTACTATTGTGTCTGACAGTGTAACTGTTACCACGGAGACCACCACCACCACCACAGAGCAGACTCCAGGACTTGTCATTGTTTCCAAGCACACAGTCATAACCACTTCCTTTCCTGCTGATCCCTCTGTAAGTCACTGCTATATAAACCTCTCCACTCCACTCTACCTCCCAGTAACAGCGTCCAGTCAGACCCTCTGTACACAGAACCTGAGACCATCCATTAAACCTGTCAGGATGTTCAGGATATGATTGATCCTGTCCCCATGTCACCTTTCTGTTGTTCTCAGACAGAGAGAGGTATCTGTGTGCTGTGTTTGTGTCCAGTGTGAGAGGATGGAAATCTGATGAGAAAAACAACACAGTAAACATTACATACATCATTCACTGACACACACACACACACACACACACACACACACACACACACACACACACACACACACACACACACACACACACACACACACACACACACACACACACACACACACACACACACACACACACACCTCAGAAGATCGTCTCTGTCGGGTGGAAACCTTGTATGTCCAAAACATTTATTTTATTAATATCATTTTAAAACCATTTTAAAATAGCCAATGCTCAAAAGATCTACAAGCTCACAACGTGTCAGAGATACAAGGTTTCTGCCCGACGACAACACAGTAAAATGTGAGTCAGAATGTCTTAAAGCCTCCAGGTGAGAAGTGACTTTCTGTGAGAAAATGTTTACATTAAGTTTATGTGAAATGACATCAATGTGGAAAAGTACTCAAATGTTTTACTTAAGTAAAAGTATCAATACTGCAATGTATAAATACTCTGTTACAAGTAAAAGTCCGGAATTCAAAATGTACTTGTGTAAAAGTACAAAAGTATTGGTATTAAAATGTACTTAAAGTACCAGAAGTAGAAAGTACTCATTATGCAGAATGTCCCATTTCACAAGTTTTCAAATGTATAAATTGTATAAAAATCTTTTGAAAATAGCAGATCTACAAGCTCACAATGTGTCGCATCGCAACGCATTGTGAGCTTATAGATCTTCTATTTTCAAATGGCCAAAATGAATATAGGGCTGAAGTGGTTAACGTATGTTTTGTAAGAATAATCTAAATGCTCCAAGTAACTAGTAACTAAAGTTTTCAAATAATTGTAGTGGAGTAAAAGTACAATATTTGCCTCTGAAATGTAGTGGAGTAGAAGTAAGACATTGGAAATACTCCAGTAAAGTAAAAATACCTCAAAATGTTACTTAAAAATACCTCAAAATGTTACTTAAGTAAAGCACTTGAGTAAATGTACTTAGTTACTTTACACCTCTGAAAATACACACATCCTGTTACATCAAAGGTTCCTAAAATGTTAAGGCTGCAACCCCATTTGAACTGGGGACCCCCCAAAATAATCATATTCTAACTGGGGACCCCCCAAAATAATCATATTCTAACTGGGGACCCCTCAAAATAATCATATTCTAACTGGGGACCCCTCAAAATAATCATATTCTAACTGGGGACCCCCAAAATAATCATATTCTAACTGGGGACCCCTCAAAATAATCATATTCTAACTGGGGACCCCTCAAAATAATCATTTGAACTGGGGACCCCCCAAAATAATCATTATTTCAACTGGGGACCAGTGGTGGAAAAAGTACTCAAATTCTTTACTTAAAGGAGAATTTTGGACTAAAGTTTTATTACCTTTTCTATGACGTTATGATATCTTAGGATGAATGGTACAGTAGAAAATTTTCATAACTCCACCCGTGAGCCGCCACAGCTTAAAAGGTGCGCGGATAGGCCTTAGGTTAGATCACATATTTTAATATATATATATATATATATTTTTTTTTAGATCTGACGTTCATAGTGACAGAACACTGTCCCCAAAAAAAAAAAAAAAAAAAAAAAAAACAGAAGTCTCGCTAGACGAGATTGGTTTTGGTTGCATAGTGTTCTGTCACTATGAACGTCAGATCTAAAAAAAAAGATCTAAAAAGAAAAGGATCTAAAAAAAAAAAGCTATTAAAATATGTGATCTAACCTAAGGCCTATCCGCGCACCTTTTAAGTTGTGGCGGCTCAGTTATGAAATTGTTCTACTGTACCATTCATCCTAAGATATCATAACGTCATAGAAAAGGTAAGAAAACTTTAGTGCAAAATTCTCCTTTAAGTAAAAGTACCAATACTGCAATATAAAAATACTCTGTTACAAGTAAAAGTCCAGAATTAAAAATGTACTTGAGTAAAATTACAAAAGTATTGCCATCAAAATGTACTTAAAGTACCAAAAGTAAAAGTACTAAATATTTGAAAATAGCAGATCTACAAGCCCACAACGCGTCGCGATGCAACGCGTTGTGAGCTTGTAGATCGGCTATTTTAAACAGCCTATGTCTAAAATAGGGCTAAAGTGGTTAATGTATGTTTTATAATGTAATAATGCATATCTGCAAAGTAACTAGTAACTAAAGTTTTCAAGTAAATGTAGTGGAGTAAAAGCACAATATTTGCCTCTGAGATGTAGTGGAGTAGAAGTAAAAGTATTGGAAATTGGAAATACTCAAGTAAAGTACAAATACCTCAAAATTGTACTTAAGTAAATGTACTTAGTTACTTTCCACCACTGCTGGGGACCCCCCAAAATAATCATTATTTCAACTGGGGACCCCCCAAAATAATCATATTTGAACTGGGGACCCCCCACCCTGACAAGCACTTGTCAGGGTGGGGGAAGTTGTAGGAGTTGAGGAGTCATTTAGTTTGACTCGGTTCCACATATAAATATTGTGAAAATAGCCGATCTACAAGCTCACAACGCCTCAGCGTTGTGAGCTTGTAGATCGGCTATTTATAGCCAGGTCATTTATAGTCGATTGGCTATTTATAGCCGATCTACCACTTATAGATCGGCTAGCTTGTAGATCTATTTTGTAGATCGGCTATTTTCACAATGTTTGCCTCTTTCTTACGTAATATTTGACAATTTGGCCATTTGGTGTTAAAAAGGTCTTAAAAGTCCTTAAATTGTAACATTATAAATGTGCAGATACCCTGTATACACTTATACTGTATGTTGGTTTGTTTACTGTTGAGTGAGAAAACAATGTTACACATTAAGATACTCATCTGGGGACCCCCCACAATAATTCGGGGGACCCCCCGCGAGTTTGGAAACTACTGTGTTACATAGAAAACATTCAGCATCTACAAGTTAGCAACACCTCACACCATGGTGTGAAGCGTTGCTAACTTGTAGATCGGCTATTTTAGTTATTTTTGAAATATGGAGGAATTACAAGCTGATTTAAAAGCTCACAACGTTTCGCGAGGCGTTGTGAGCTTGTAGATCTGCTATTTATTATGTATCTTAATTTTTTTATGTTTTTATGCACTACAGTTTTTACATCTACAAGCCGATCTACAAGCTCACAACATGTCACAATGCAACATGTGAGCTTAGATCCGCTGTTTTTGAAATAGCCAATCTACAAGCTCACAGGCTGTCATGATGCAGGGCATTGTGAGCTTGTAGATTTTCTTATCTTACCACAACCCAATCTGCAAGCTCACAGGCTATTTTTACCTAATTTTCAAATATAGCCGATCTAAAAGCTCACAACGCATCATGATGTGATGCATGGTGAGCTTGTAGATCGGCTATTTTCATCTATTTCAATTATTAATAATCTAGAATCCAATCTGCAAGCTCACAACCTGTCACAATGTGACGAGTTGTGAGCTTGTAGATCCACTGTTTAAAACAGCAGAAGTCCATATAAAAGTTCATCACACGTTAAACAACATATTGTGAGTTTATGTTTGAAATACAGCTGATCTACAAGCTCACAACCTGTCACAATGTAATTCATGAGTTTGTAGATCTACTTTTGAGTTTTAAACAAAACCAAACTACAAGCTCACAACGTGTCGCAATGTGATCCTAGTGAGCTTGTAGATCGTCTACCTTAAAAAGAAAAACAAATCAGCTGATCTACAAGCTCACAACACATCACACTGATGTGCTTTGTGAGCTTGTAGATCGGCTATCTTTGTTATGTTTGATATATTGAGGTCTGAGGAAGATCCAGCAGGCTTTAAACATCACATTCATGATGGTAATAAACCATTTAACTTATGGATCATAATTATTCCAGTGCAGAGTTCTGCTCTGCATCTGGCTTTTTAAATTACTTTGGATGAGCGTGATCTTCTACTTGTTGATGTTTGAAATAACTCACTACCTGTCACATTGCAACATGGTGTGAGCTTGTAGATCGGCTGTTTTTGAAATACAGCCAAAACTCATAGCGCATCATAATGCGAGGCTTTGCAAGCTTGTAGATCTGCTATTTCTTGTAATATAGCCGATTTAAAGGCTCACAACGCAACATGATGTGAGCTTGTAGATCGGCTCACTACCTGTCACAATGCGACAAGTTGTGATCAGCAATTTGTATTTATTTGTAATGGTCTATCTAAAAGCTCACCACACGTCATGATCGGGTTTATTTTTTTTGGGCCGTTAATTATAAAGATCACAGGCCACCGTGGCCGATTGGAAAAATGCTGTTATTAGACTATTTTATGTCTGTCTGTCTGCAATGGATAAAGTGGTGAAAGTTGGTGACACACATACATTGCAGGCAAGTAATGAACCTTCCTTGTACCATCATTCATGATGACATAATTAACATTAACAAAACAAAACAAAAGCTGTAGGTTTTGCATATTAAGGTTGAATGAGATGTAGGGCCCACAACATATATTAATGTGTTTATACTGTGTGACGTAGTCACGCAAGCTGTTCATAACGCCCACTTTATTCAGTTGTTTTTTGGAAAGCGACACCTCTGCATGATAGAGTAGATAGATATTACTAGCCCACTTCATTCTTTGGCCGGTAAAATATAATCTTGTCGGTCAAGGTGGCCGGACCAAAAAGTGCCTTGCGGAAACCCTGGTCATGATGCAATGTATTGTGAGTTCATAGATTGGCTCTTTTTATGTTTGAAATACAGCTGATCTACAAGCTTACAACCTGTCTCAATGTGACTCGTTGTGAATTGTTAGATAGGCAAATTTTGTTAAAATATAGCTGAACTACAAGCTCACAATGTGTCGAAATGTGACACGTGAGCTTGTAGATCGGCTATATTTTAAATATTGCCGATCAACAAGCACACAATGTGTCACAATGTGAGGCATTGTGAGGAGTTGTGAGGCATTGGGTCTCATTCACTAAGCTCAGGTCCTCACATATTTTGTACTTATGTGCATATACGTGACTTCACACGTTCAGTATTCATCAATCTTTTTTTTACCGTGAATTTGGGCGGACACTCAAACTCACGTCTGCTCAGGAACAGACTTATATGCCTTAAACCATTCGTATAATATTATTAGAATGCCTTATTCTTCATGAAAAATCTATGACAATAGTGCCAAACCTCAAATAATGTTTTTATGTGCCCAAGATTTGTCAACACATACAAAAATTCTAATCTAAGATTTAATGCTTGGATGCATATGGTAGACATGATGCAACTTCAACCAATTTGTATTTCTTTTCAGTTGACACATTTAGAGCTGAATTATTAGGTCTCTATGTGTGTTTTCCGTTTCTGCAAATGTGGCCACAGTTTCATATATTAGACTTTCATGCCAACATGTAACAATATTAATTTATATTATTGATGACATCACATCACGCTTATGTCTTATCATCTGATGAGGATAGAGTATGGATGAAATCTAGCTGTGTCCATAATATCCATTCACCATTCTGACGTAGGACAGGATATGTTGTTAATCCTAAGGACAGGTTTATCCTCAGTAATCAATAAATTGAGATCTGGTCGGATCTCTGCATTCTTGGATTCCAGCGTCAAAATGTTACCTCAGTCAAATGCAAGCATTATTTAAAAGAAAATAATTCTATAATATCCTTTCCACGTTTTATTAGCCTATTATTTGGTGGTGGGGTTAAACATTGTAACTTCTTATTCTCATTATGAGAGCATTACTTTATTAATGTTCAGCTGATCCATCGTGCGATCGAGGGACTCACTTCCAGACAGAACAGATGTACAAGTTGACAATGTGGTGCGACTTGACGCGTTGTAATTTTACAGATCTGTTTTTTTTTCTTCACGTGGGTTATTTCTGGTTGCCTTTTATGGTGTTAAATGGGGCGTGGAACAATACAAAGGATCTACACGGGAGCACACTAGTGACTTTAGAACACAAATGAGATACACCTGTGATCCACACAAATCATGGCTCTGAACCCTCTTTCATGAATCACACGTCAGAATTGACTTATCCCAATATACATGTTATTTATGACCAGGATATACACCTTATTTATGACCAGGATATACACCTTATTTATGACCAGGATATACACCTTATTTATGACCAGGTTATACACCTTATTTATGACCAGGATATACACCTTATTTATGACCAGGATATACACCTTATTTATGACCAGGATATACACCTTATTTATGACCAGGATATACACCTTATTTATGACCAGGATATACACCTTATTTATGACCAGGATATACACCTTATTTATGACCAGGATATACACCTTATTTATGACCAGGATATACACCTTATTTATGACCAGGATATACACCTTATTTATGACCAGGATATACACCTTATTTATGACCAGGTTAGTGAATGAGGCCCATTGTTTCTGTCAACCCACATGACAACTTTTGTTTTAATCAAAATAAATAAAAGATTCATGTTGCTATATACATAGAAACATCTAAAATGACACAGATGCTTTCCTGGTTTTAAAGGTATAACAACGTATAGGCTTTCCAGGTCTTAATGGGTTAAGGACCGGGCCAAGAGCAGAGAAACCTCCTGAATTCCCTGGAAGCTCTACTGAAGAGTTTTCAGGACAGTATCTGGGGAGGGGCCAACCCACTATAAAACAGCAGTGGTGGAAAAAGTACTCACATTTTTTACTTAAGTAAAAGTATCAATACTGCAGTGTAGAAATACTCTTGTTGCAAGTAAAAGTCCAGTAATCAAAATTTACTTGAGTAAAAGTACAAAAGTATTGGCATCAAAATATACTTAAATTAACAAAAGTAAAAGTACTCAATATTATTTTAAAATGGCCGAATTATATATAGGGCTGAAGTGGTTCATGCATGTGTTGTAATAATAATCAAAATCTGCAAAGTAACTAGTAACAAAAGCTGTCAAATAATTGTAGTGGAGTAAAAGTACAATATTTGCCTATGAGATGTAATGGAGTAGAAGTAAAAGTATTGAAATTGGGACATACTTCGGTTAAGTAAAAAATCCTCAAAAGTGTACTTAAGGACAGTACTTGAGTAAATGTACTTAGCTACTTTACACCACTGTAAAACAGTGTACAACATGTTAATGTGTGATATTGACACAGACAGACAGATACTCACATTTTGTACTGAGTTGAGTAATGAGTTGAGAATTAAGCCAATCTTCTCCTCCATGTTTCACTCTGTAGGAAATAGAACAGCAATGCATCAATGTCTAACTGTCCAACACAACGTCTCCACTACCTGACACTACAGTGTTTCTCCTATCATTATCTTGGCCCTGCAGCCCATCCAGACATACTCACTGCTGCCCAGTTTGGATCTCATCACCTCCTCAGACTCCACCTTAACCCCTAGCACTCCACTCTCCTTTATCCCTTCTTAATGCAAGTTTACTATGCAGATATATCTTGTTCTTAATGCAAGTTTACTATGCAGATATATCTTGTTCTTAATGCAAGTTTACTATGCAGATATATCTTGTTCTTAATGCTAGTTTACTATGCAGATATATCTTGTTCTTAATGCAAGTTTACTATGCAGATATATCTTGTTCTTAATGCAAGTTTACTATGCAGATATATCTTGTTCTTAATGCAAGTTTACTATGCAGATATATCTTGTTCTTAATGCAAGTTTACTATGCAGATGTATCTTGTTCTTAATGCAAGTTTACTATGCAGATATATCTTGTTCTTAATGCAAGTTTACTATGCAGATATATCTTGGATATATCTTGTTATTTCTCAACCACAAATGTACAGAATGTTATTTAGATCGCATGTTGTTTAAACATCTGAAAATATCCTGGTAGATGCTGTGTTGACTCTGGACTTGATAAAACAGTGGACCAACACCAGATGACAGGGCACCCAAAATCATCACTGACAGTGAAAACTTCACACTGGAGTCAACACAGCATCTATCAGGAGATTTTAGAGAACTATGCAGAGTGCATAAATTAACATACTTTTCAGATGGTCCACATTTCTGTATAATATATCATTTTTTGTATGCGCAATGAATCTAGAATATATGAAAGTTTCACTTTTTGAATTATATTACGGAAGAAAATGAACTTTTTGAAAAGGATCTGTATATCTGTACACCCTTATTTGTTTGTTGGTTAAAGTATTAACTAAATATACAAACATATTTGCATCTATTTGTGACTTTGTGTCAGAGTGAATACACAGTTAAGAGACACATGAGGAAAACACTGCACATTCACTGTACTATCCAACATGGACACAGTCCAAGTCTACTCACATGCAGTTCTCCAGAAGTGAATCATTCACCATGTTGAGGCTCAGGTCCAACTCTCTTAGGGAGGGATGAGGGTTTACAGCTGAGGCCAGAACTTCACAGCATCTCTCTGTCAAGTAGCAGTGAGCCAGTCTGAATGAAGAATGAAACACCAGATTAAGAAAAAAGAAAAGAATACATGAAACACGTTATATAAACATTATTCCTGGATGAGAACCTGGACCTGGCCGTGATGGACTGTCAGGGTTTTGGACTAGTGACCCAAGAGGTGGAAAGGAAAAAAAGAAAGAAAGAAAATACAACAAGAATACAACAAAACAAGAAAGAAAATAAAGACAGATTCTTAAGATAAAGTTCAGCTCACTTGTCCCACTATAGTTAATGCATTTGCATATTTTAATACAAGGCTGTTACCACCATCAAACACTCATTGCAAGATCATCTGAAAATTGTCAATGTTAGCCAATCAGGATGGAATATGAGAAATCAAACAGATCCATCTTGATCACATGACTATAGAGATCATGTGTACCGATTTGCGTGACATTTGGATAAGATATGAAAGCTTAATCTCAAAATATGTGTTTTACATAAGTCGGCCTCCTGGAGGCGCTATAAAAGGCTAATATGAAAAATGCAGGGCAGATGTTTTTCCTTGGCCTCTAGGGAATATGCGTGCAAAGTTTCACGCAGGTCGGTGCAGTTACAGTTAAAAACGCAAATCGGCCTTTTATAGCGCCACCATGAGGCTGATCTGAACATTTTCAAGTGGCATTTCTTCCTCTGCCTAGTGGGAATGTGCGTGTGAAATTTCACGGAGATCGCAAGCTGCGTTCATGATTTGAGGCATTTAGTTCAAAATGGACCAATCCTGCAAACTTTGGAAGCCAACCTTAGCCAATCAGGATGGAATATGGATGGATCAGACAGATCCGTGTTGATCACATGACTATAGAGATACCGTGTACCGATTTGCGTGATGTTTGGATGAAATCTGTAGGAGTAATATAAAAAAATGGGTTTTGCACAAATCTGCCTCCTGGTGGCGCTATAACAGGGCCATGTCAAAAAGGTTCTGAATTGGGCAGAGGTTCTGAATTGGCATCCAGGGAGTGTGTGTGCACAGTTTCGCAGCGATCGGGCCAACGGTGCCGGATATTAGCTGTTCACAGACAGACGGACGGACACACGGAGACACACACACACACACACACACACGGACAGACACACGGACGGACGGACAGGGGGTAAAACATACTCTCTCGCCATGCCTTTCGGCCTGGCGGAGACAATAATAGAAGATTATGAAGATCTGACAAAATACATCCAACAACGATAGTGTAATTTTGTATCTCAGCATGGAAGGACATGGAGGTAGGCTTGGGTTCCCATGATGTCATTCTTATTATAAATTCTCACCACAGCATTCATAATATATTCACATAATACAGTACATAATAAAACAGAATTGATCAAAAATGTATCTTACCTTAAAATCTCCAGTCGACAGTGCAGACTCTTCAGTCCAGCAGAGAGCAGATCCAGTAGTCCTGATTCCTGCAGGTTGTTTTGGCTGAGGTCCAATTCTCTCAAATGAGAAGGATTAGAGCTGAGAGCTGAAGCCACAACTTCAACCTCTGTCTGTCTGAGGTTACAGCCAACAAGTCTGTAAATACAGATTAAACTAGAAAATGTGCTCCTCGGAGCACAAGTCTCCGCCAGCAGACTATAGCAATTATATTATCATAGCAATAAGTAATGAGATACAGTAGAGTAAAAGATATATACTGTAGTTAAATAAAAAGGTGTATGTTAAAGAAATATTTATTAAAAAAAAAATGATTTAAAAATCATATTTTGTCTTCTAATGTTTAAAAATAGCCAATCAGAGACATTGATGTCAACATATTGACACGTATTAAGAGTTCGGCTTTGTTGTGGGATCATTTCAACTCTAGTCTTCTTCTACGTTACAATTGTAGATGAGTATGCTTTCTTAGCTTTGGCCTTCTGCGCCTTTGCTTGACCAATGTTAGGTGTTCTCAGAGGGAAACACACACGCACAGACGGGTGACTTGGACTTACTGAAGGTACTGTTCCAATCAAGTCTGATTGATCCTGTTTTACCTCACTTCAAAAAGTAAAGGCTTTTTGAAGTGACACACCTATTTATAGAATTTTATTTCGTCACGCATCCCTCTAGCCAATCAGAGGCATTGGTGTCAACAAATTGACACGTGTCACGTGGAGCTTGCCCAATGTTAGCTTGGCTAACAATGTTTGCTCACACAAAGCGAAAACATATTCTCCACCTTCGGCGGAGACAACAATAAGAGACTATCAAAACAAATTATACCTAGTTCACTCAACCAATCTTAACAAGAGCAAAACCATATTTAAAACATTCTCTTTAAACCTGGATCATCAGTAGGCTCATAGTGATTACACTGTGAGAGTTGTTTTGGAGTTTATATACTTTTCTTTAATATAGTTTTGCATTGGTTTTCTACCACAGCAGACAACGCAAATATTCTATTTTGGCTCAGGAATGCAACCAAAAAAAGGTCCGAGGTGGGGGGAGGGGCGGAGTGTGGAACGGTCAACACCACTAGACGTCACAGAAAGACTGAACAGAGGAAGAGAGCAATGTTCAACCAGCAGTTGAAGGTGTGAAATGAATAAAGTGAGAATGAGCAAATACATGGCATATTTACTATTTGGTGGAATTCATCATCTGATACACCTGAGTCACGCACAAATCAAGGCTTTACACAGCCTTTCATGAATCAGACGTGGCTCTTTATTTACAAGCAAACCTACACTAAAGAATATAGCAGAAATGTTAAGAGCTGTGTGAATGAGGCACATTGAAAATAACAATTATCTTGTCCTTTTTTATTTTAAGTTCCACTACTGAGAGGATGGCAATGTCAGTGGGTTCAAACCACTGGTCTAGTGGGGGTAACCAGCAGGGCTTTTAGACTGCTTTATTGTGGACTGGCCTTTTTTTTGCATATACAGACAATACCACTAGTCACTATTTGAGACACAGACAGTATTATTGGAACTTTTATGTCAACCTTCATTTCTAATTATAGTGTTATAATGGCAGATTAACTGTTTCTATTCACTTGACTACTAACCGAGCCTTTCTGCAGTTCCTCACAGCTGGGATCAGTCTCCTTCGCCCCCCCTTTGATGTGTTGTATTTGTCCAGGTCTAACTCATCCAGAACCTCCTCTGACATCAGCAGCATGGCGGCCAGAGGTGAACACTGGCTGTCAGACAGTTTCTCCTTTGATCCGTTCAGGTACTGTTTGATCTCCTGATGTAATGAGTGGTCGTTCATCTCCATCAAACAGTGGAAGATATTGATACATCTGTCAGGAGAGATATCATCAGTGTTTATCATGCTTTTTAGGTTCTCGATGGCTTCCTGGATGCTCTCTGGACTGTTCTCTATCTGACCCAGTAGGCCTCCTAACAGACTCGTGTTGGACTCCAGTGAGAGGCCATGAAGAAACCGAACAAGTAAGTCCAGATGGCCATTTTTACTCTTCAGGGCTTTTTTCATAGCGGCTTTCAGGAAGTCGGAGAGGGAGAGGTAGATGGAGTAATAATCACGTTCCAGGAATGTCTTCATTACCTTCATGTTCTTCTTTGAGAAACAATAGAGCAGGTAGACTGCGGCTAGAAACTCCTGGATGCTCAGATGAACAAAGCTGTAGACCGTTTTCTGGAAGAGCACACCCTCTCTTTTGAAGATCTCTGTGCACACTCCTGAGTACAGTGAGGCATCTTTCACATCAAGACCACACTCTTCCAGGTCTTCTTGGTAGAACAGGATGCTACCTTTCTCCAGATGTTCAAATGCCAGCCTGCCCAGCTTCAGGAGAACTTCCCTGTCAGTCTCCATGAGCTGCTGTTGATTCACCTCATGTGTCTCATCATACTTCTTCTTCTTCCTCTTTGTCTGAACCAACAGGAAGTGGCAGCACATCTCAGTCAGGGTCTTGGGCAGCTGTCCTGTCACATCTGTCCTCAACATGTCCAGCAGAACGGTAGCAATGATCCAACATAATAGAGGGATGTGACACAGGATGTGGAGGCTCCTTGATGTCTTCATGTGTGAGATGACTGTGCTGGCCTGTTTCTCATCACTGAATCTGTTCCTAAAGTACTTCTCCTTCTGTGGGTCTGTGAACCCTCGCACTTCTGTCACCATGTCAACACATGCAGGAGGGATCTGATTGGCTGCTGCAGGTCTGGTGGTTATCCAGAGGAGAGCTGAGGGGAGCAGATTCCCCTCGATGAGGTTTGTTAACAGAGCATCCACTGATGATGTCACTGTGACATCAGAAACAATGTCATTGTTTTTTTGTTTTTTTTGGAACAATGGAAATCTGCTTTCATCCAGACCATCAAAGATGAAGCCAACTTTCCAGACAGCGAGCTGCTCTGCTGTGACCTTCTTTAATGTTGGGTGGAATTCATGGATCAGTGTGAGAAGACTGTACTGCTCATCTCTGACCAAGTTCAGCTCCCGGAATGAAAAGGGAACCAGGAGATGAATATCTTGATTTTCCAAACCCTTTGCCCAGTCCAGAGTGAACTTACGCACAGAGAATGTTTTTCCAATGCCAGCGATGCCCTTGGTCAGAACTCTTCTGATGGGTGTCATTCTGCCAGGGAGGGGTTTAAAGATGTCACAGCAGTTGATTGGTGTGTCATGGAAGGTCTTCATGTTGGAAACTGTCTCAAGCTGTATCACCTCATGTTGGCTATTAACCCCTTCACTCTCTCCCTCTGTGATGTAGAGCTCTGTGTAGGTGCTGGTGAGGGAGGTTCCAGTCTCTTCTGTCATGTGGTCTTTCACATCATCAAGACTGTTCAAACTGCTCTCATAATCATTCAAATCAACCAGCAGACTGACATCTGAAATGAGAAAAACACATATGATTTAAACATTCAGCACACAATTTGTTAAGAAAAACGTAACAACACAAGACCAGTTGTTTTTGTCGAGAGTTGATAGTTGTTTAGCTTCATTATTTGCACTTAGATATTGATACGGACACTAATTTGAACATTTAGTCTGACTATGATTTCTGCAATTTAAGCATTCCATTTATTAACATGCCATTTTAATTAGTGCAAATTCTGTCCAGTCTTACTTTGTCCAGGTGTGGTTTGACTGGGTGTCTTCAGTCCAGGTGTGGTTCTCGATCTCTTTCCACACTGGGGACAGCCATAGTGTCCTGTTGGAGCAGACTGGTCCCAGTATGAGGTGATGCACTGTCTGCAGAACCAGTGTCCACAGCTGGTAGAGACTGGATCTGTCAGAACCTCCTCACACACTGAACACCTGGACGCCTGCTCTGTCACAACACAACCACTCCTCTTCCTCTCTCTGTGCAGATGAAGACAATTTTTACATAATAGTTTTTAATATCTACATATAATATCACATGTATCATTATTGATATGTTCACACTGCATTGTGTTGATGTACAATAATAATCTACACTCTGTCATGGAACTATATGGTATAATCATACATCTTTCATTCATAAATTATAAAGATATAAATTGTCTATTTTTTGACTGATTAAGACGCATCCATGTTTGTCCATACTGGCAGCCAGTAAGATACAGCAGCAGTAAAGAAAACCCCAAATTCTGCACACACATGGGGATGAATACATTCTACTATTGGAATGCCCTACCACCAGACATCAAACTTTGCCACTCCCTATCCTTATTCAAAACCACCATAAAAGATCACCTGTTCGCAAATTGTGACTTATTGGTTTTGGTTATTTAGTTTGGTTTGTGATTCATAACATTAACTGATGATTACAGCGCCACCTTGAGGTCAACTTGTGTAATGTTATGTGAGGGATGGGTATCGTTAGGATTTTTACGAGTCCGATTCCGGTTCCGGTTCTGCTTATCCTAACGGTTCCAAATTTCGGTTCCAAAATGGTAAAAAAAATAAGGAGGTCAAATGTTTATTTAATAGGGATGCACCAAATGGAAAATTCTTGGCCGAAACCGAATACCGAATACAGGAAACACTTACCGAATAGCCGGAAATTATTAATTAAAAAATATATATATACACATTAAAAAAAAAAAATTGTACAATTTTTTTGTCATGGCTATGCCTCTGTTGTAGAGCTACATAATTATGGCAAAACTTCATCATCATAACTATAATGGGTCCATATTGAGATCAGTTATTTAAAACATATTTATTTATTTATTTATTGTGTAGAATTATGTATTTACTATTGTGTAGTAATAAAATACAATATGCCTCAAAACATTACCCTGCCATACAGTTGAAGTATTGGAAATTAAATAAATATGAATTCAAGAAATTAAAACAAATATTGAATAGCCTAACAAATGTGGCTGGGCTGAGTGGGCTCGGAGAGAAGCAGCTCTACACTCCTCCATACAGAGAGACGCAACTGATATGATGTATACTTCTCCCTACAACGGTGTTTTACCGGATTTGTGATCAGGTTGTGCTGTTTTTGTAGGACTTCTAAACGCCTTTGTTTGAACGGCTTTTAGCGCGTGTAGGAACCGATAAGCAGAACCGAAATTACATACCCGGTATCCGCCATTTCTTATTCGGTTCCGTATTTGTGACTAATTATTGCATTTATAGATTTTGTTATGCAAAAGCACTGTTATCTGAGAAGAAATATAAGAACAAAAACTTTTTGAGTTCCTGCAGCTTCACTGCTTGGACCCATAACAAATGAGCTCTCATACAGTATCTCACGAGCTCTACTGTTCCCAGCATATGACCACCAACTGAATGACCTCTGTTTTTATCATGTTCAATGATGCTTGTCCAGTGTTACTGTTCCAATCATCTGTGTGCTCAATTCAAACCTTTGATCAGTAGAGTGGTGTCTGGATGTGGATTAAATAAATGAAAAAGTAAAAGGAAAAACACGCCCCCCTCACATATTAGGAGGGCAGGGTGAGTCACCAGAACCAAGGACGGGTGTTTTTGATGAATCTAACATATTAAAAATGGAGTTTGAAGTTATAATGGGATTGTATAGGAAGGGGGCGTGTCTGATAACATTTATATAAAATATCTTAATACAAAATCAAGCAACTTAAGAACTGTCCAGGGGCTCACAAAAGCCTGAGAAGACAATAAAATGACCCAATATTTTTGTTAAAGTGAAATATCACTTTAAGTGTCTTGCTCATGGACACCTTGACACATAGCCGGGGCCGGAAATCGAACCTTCTGTTTCCCAGGCAATCTGGGAACCCATCGCCAAATGAAAAGGAAAAACAGCGCCCTCTGCTGTTTTTTACTATCTCACTTGGCTCTGGGAGGAAGTCGACGTAGCACACGTACGCAAGGAAACCGGGGTTTTGGTCTGCCTTCAGCCTTTCACTTCCGGTGGTGCGACTATGTTTTCATTCCCACTAACAATATTTCTACACAGAACACTAACACCACTTCTCCCAGAGAACATGGATCGTTTTGGTTATAAGCCCACTTGTTTCTATGATGAAAGAGCAGGTTAAAATGTGAATATCTTTCCGTGGTTTTGTCTGCTCCGAGGACGCTATTGTTAAATGAGTTTAGGTTTGTTTCTAGTGGGGAAGGATCGGCACACACGTAAATCCCGCCCACTACATTTGATTGGGTAAAGCGCGGCCTGCTTCCTGATCTGAAGGCACGCCCACTTGTAGGCCAGTGCGTACGCGATATGACGAACCCCCCCGACAGATTCAAACGCAGAGCAGAATCTGTTCTTGAGAGATTATTTCCCAGGTGACCTCTCTACCCATTATATGACTTTTGCATTTTATTTTTAAATAAAAAAAAAAAATAATAATAATAATAGTAATAATAATAATATTTTAAATACACAGTATAACTATCAGCAAAATAAATACAACTTTTCATTATTTCAGAATTCTGAATCTCAACAAGACACTGGTGTCTTGTTGACAGAAAGGAAGCAAAGGAGAAAATGGTGACATCAGCTCGCACACTGGGGCAGTGTGACAGGCCATCAAGGCCAATGTGACCTTAGGCTATATCATTTTGTACATGAGGCCAAAACGAGGGGCAACCATGGCAAGGGGCAACCAAAGGTAGATGTTGCTAGAAGTAATAATGGTTCTATTCAGTGTAATCTCTCACAAACACATTTTTATCATCAAAATAGGAAAACAAAGTAACTTTTTACACTTTTTTAACTTTTCATTATTTCCATGTGGATTCATTATTTGTGTCTTTCCAGTTTTAATATCACAGAGATCAGTGATCTTACTTTGTGTTTGAGGGTCGCGGTTCATTACTGAAGTTCACAGGGAAATCCTTAGACTGATCACTCTTCATAGACACACAGCTGGGTGTTGGAGACTCTGGTCTGTGGTGAAGACTTCTGGAAAAACACACATGTTTCTGCAATTATTATTTGAGTTGAAATACAATTTATTGCTCAGATATTACTAGTAATATCCATAGTATGGCTGAGGAAAACAGGGTCTTCTGTACAGTATATATGTCCCCTCAAAAGTGTATTTTTTAAATAGTTAAATATCTGGTGAAGTTAAAGTGAAACACACAAATAGCATGAAAGTTGGATCATATTTGACAATCTTATTTATGTATTTATTTATTCCCTGTAACATTCTTAGTTATGCCAACTTTGCTATTTCCATTTAGCAAAATGAAACAAACATAATCAAATGTTTCATTTGTCATTTGAATTAAAAATACAATTTGTCGCTGATATTCCTAGTAATCATTGTTTACACTGTAGCTGCAGAACAGGGTTTTCTGTCTCCTCAAAAGTAGACCAATCACAGCTCTTGATGCTACATGCAAGACATCAGGAAACAGAACCATCTTTAGACCATGAAAGCCTTTAAATACCTGCTGAAGTTACAATTTACAATGTAGGCATTTAGCAGACCCTCTTATCCAGAGCTTACAATAAGCAAGGTAAACACATACATAAGATGCAGAGAGACAGTGTAGTCAAGTGCCTCAGTAAAATAGGATCACATGGTGAACCTAGAACCTAGCAGTCTAAAGTTTAAACTCTAAACAATATACCATCCAAAACAATAATCTGTACATGTGAACTATAGGATACCAGTAAATAACATGCTATCAAAATTATAACCACCAGGAGCAACTTGTTGGCAGACCTTAGTGCTCTGTCTGGGCCATAAGGCTACAAAAGTTCAGAAAGGTATAAAGGGAGGATATACATACAGTATATAATGAATGCAACTTCCTTTCATACCAACATTGGATTCACATGTTGAGGGTTCTCTATAGAGCACACCTCCAAATGTAATGATACCTGCACTCGACTGACACAGCCAAGGGTAGGCAACCCAGCCTGGTGGAGATCTGACTTTTCTAGTTTCACATTTAATTGACCATAAACAAAACTATTTATGTTATATAAAATAATTAATTGCGGTCATCCCTATATTCTGATGCTTAATTGAGGTAAATAAATCTACTTTCAGACACATTTGGTGTAACTTTAAACCCTTGATCAATAGAATGGTGTCTGGCTTTGAAGTGAATAGTTCAACGTTCACTAAAGTCACGTTTCACATGATGATATTTATTGACAATGTGATAAAAAAAAATGTATTGGCTTATATAGTAATTTAAAGGGGTTGATGAAAACATGTGACCACATCATGATGACCTCTGTTTTATCATGTTCAATGATGCTTGTCCAGTGTTACTGTTCCAATCATCTGTGTGCTCAATTCAAACCTTTGATCAGTAGAGTGGTGTCTGGATGTGAAGGTAATAGGGTGATCCATGGACCAGTCACTCTTCATGGAGACACAGCTGGGTACAGGAGACTCTGCTCTCTGCACATCAATCCTACTAGAAACAGAGGGGATTCAGTTTTCAGCTTCACCCAGCTGAAATCTGACTTCATCTGGGTTAATTGCTATATGGGTTAAAAAGATATTTCAGTTTATTATTTTTTTATTTGTCATTTTATTGTCTACTCAAGCTTTTAGGAGCACCCCGGACAGTTTTTAAGTTGCTTGATTCAGTATTTAGATATTTGATATTCATTTTATCAGACACGCTCCCTTCCCATACAAACCCATTGTAACTTAAAATTCCATTTTAACCATGTTAGATTCATCAGAAACACCCGTCCTTGGTTCTGGTGACTGATTGTCCTTCTAATACGTGAGGGGACCATGTTTTTTTCAATTACTTTTTTCATTTATTTTAAATAATAGTTTTGTAAAATAAAAATATATAAAAAAAATAAACAATTTGATTAAATAAATGAAAAAAGTAATAAAAAAAACACGGCCCCCTCACGTATTAGGGGGGCAGGGTGAGTCACCAGAACCAAGGACGGGTGTTGTTGATGAATCTAACATGTTAGAAAAGGATCAAAAGTAGGAATTTAAAAATCCCAAAAAGGTAGCAATTTCTAATAAATGAAGGACAAAGTACTCAAATTTCCACTTTTTTATTGGCACACACCAATAAATGAACGCTTACGCGTTTCGCTATGAGCCTTCCTCAGAGCATTCACATAAATCACATCAATTCTAGAATAGAAATACTATTAGGCCTACGTTAAAAATGGAGTTTGAAATTATAATGGGTTTGTATAGGATGGGGGCGTGTCTGATAAAATTTATATCAAATATCTAAATACTGAATCAAGCAACTTAAAAACTGTCCGGGGTGCTCACAAAAGCCTGAGTAGACGATACAATGAACCAATATCTTTTATAAAGTGAAATATCCCTTTAAGTGTCTTGCTCATGGACACCTTGACACATAGCCGGGGACAGAAATGGGACCTTCTGTTTTTCTGTTTCCCAGGAGACCCCTCTACCCATTATATTACTTTTGCATTTTATTTTCAAAAAACAATAATAATAATAATTGTAATAATAATAATAATAATAATAATAATAATAATAATAATAATAATAATAATAATAATAATACTAATATTTTAAATACACAGTATAACTATCAGCGAAATAAATAAATAAATAAAACTTTTCATTATTTCAGAATTCTGAATCTCAACAAGACACTGGTGTCTAAAAAAACACAACAGAAAGGAAGCAAAGGAGAAAATGGTGACATCAGCTCGCAAACTGGGGCAGTGTGACAGGCCATCAAGGCCAATGTGACCTTAGGCTATATCATTTTGTATATGAGGCCAAAACGAGGGGCAACCATGGCAAGGGGCAACCAAAGGTAGATGTTGCTAGAAGTAATAATGTCTCTATTCAGTGTAATCTCTCACAAACACATTTTTATCATCACATAAAAATAAGAAAACAAAGTAACTTTTTATACTTTTTTAACTTTTCATTATTTCTATGTGGATTCATTATTTGTGTCTTTCCAGTTTTCATATCACAGAGATCAGTGATCTTACTTTGTGTTTGAGGGTCGCGGTTCATTACTGAAGTTCACAGGGAAATCCTTAGACTGATCACTCTTCATTGACAAACAGCTGGGTGTCGGAGACTCTGGTCTGTGGTGAAGACTTCTGGAAAAACACACATGTTTCTGCAATTATTGTTTGAGTAAAATACAATTTATTGCTCAGATATTACTAGTAATATCCATAGTATGGCTGAGGAAAACAGGGTCTTCTGTACAGTATATATGTCCCCTGAAAAGTGTATTTTTTAAATAGTTAAATATCTGGTGAAGTTAAAGTGAAACTCACAAATAGCATGAAAGTTTGATCATATTTGACAATATTTTGTATGTATTTATTTATTCCCTGTAATATTCTTAGTTATACCAACTTACCAACAAATATTGTTATTTCCATTTGGCCAAATGAAACAAACATAATCAAATGTTTCATTTGTCATTTGAATTAGAAATACAATTTGTCGCTGATATTCCTAGTAATCATAGTTTACACTGTAGCTGCAGAACAGGGTTTTCTGTCTCCTCAAAAGTAGACCAATCACAGCTCTTGATGCTACATGCATGACATCAGGAAACAGAACAATCTTTAGACCATGAAAGCCTTAAATACCTGCTGAAGTTACAATCTACAATGTAGGCATTTAGCAGACGTTCTTATCCAGAGCTTACAATAAGCAAGGTAAACACATACATAAGATGCAGACAGACAGTGTAGTCAAGTGCCTCAGTAAAATAGGATCACATGGTGAACCAAAAACCTAGCATCAGTCTAAAGTTTAAACTCTAAACAATATACTATCGAAAATAATAATCTGTACATTTGAACTATAGGATACCAGTAAATAACATGCTATCAAAATATTATTACACGGCTTGGTTGAATGCTCGATTCTGATTGGTCAGTCATCGGTCATTATTTCTGGATAATGACCGATGAGCTCTATAACGGACCGCTGTGTAATCTGAGACTCAGAGCACCTGCTCGACCATGGTATTACTGTGCTTAACTAATCCATGTAAACAAACAACCAATGTCATTTACAACTAAACGTTGCTCTCAAGAATGTTTTTGAAAACATTTGAAGTGAGAAATAGACGATGCAATAACCGAAAAGTGATTCTATTTGATCCACTACACTTCCTTGTTTATCGTGGCACAACAACGGTGGAATACCAAAACGCTCGCCCCAAAACACAGTCGCCCCGGGGCAAATCTGGCGGTATTACAGGCAAATCGGCGGTATATAGAATGGGGGGCGAGTGTGTTTTGGGGCGAGTTTTCCGGTTACCTTGTGGAATACTGTCATTTGTTTTCCGAGGCGAACTTGTCCGCCCAGCCCAATACTTATGGAATACTTTCATTGCTGTAAGCAAGGAAATACTTCGTTTTGTTGTTACTTTTGGGTACATTTATTTATGTATTTATTAAGTAGCCGTGTAATAAGCGGGATAATGCATGGGGAGGTGGTCATTATTGAAATTTAAAGCCCTTCAGGGTGGTCATAATCACCCTGTCGGGCTTCAAATTTCAATAATGACCACCTCCCCATGCATTATCCCTTGCATAACCACCAGGAGCAACTTGTTGGCAGACCTTAGTGCTCTGTCTGGGCCATAAGGCTCCAAAAGTTCAGAAAGGTATAAAGGGAGGATATACATACAGTATATAATGAATGCAACTTCCTTTCATACCAACATATTTTATTCCTGGAATCAAATGGAAATGAGATTTCCGGAGGGAGGGTTTACCAGGCTATCTCTATAGAGCACACCTCCAAAGGTAATGATAGCTGCACTCCACAACTGACACAGCATAGCCTGACTTTTTCTGACTTTTCTAGTTTCACATTTAATTGACCATAAACAAAACTATTTATGTTCTATAAAATAATTTATTGCGGTCATCCCTATATTCTGATGCTTAATTGAGTATTACTTTCAGACACATTTGGTGTAACTTTAAACCCTTGAACAATACAATGGTGTCTGGCTTTGAAGTGAATGGTCAACGTTCACTAAAGTCACGTTTCACATGATGATATTTATTGACAATGTGATAAAAAAAATGTATTGGCTTATATACTGTAATTTAAAGGGATTGATCAAAACATGTGACCACATCATGATGACCTCTGTTTTATCATGTTCAATGGGCTTGTCCAGTGTTACTGTTCCAATCATATGTGTGCTCAAATCAAACCTTTGATCAGTAGAGTGGTGTCTGGATGTGAAGTTATGAGGGTGATCCATGGACCAGTCACTCTTCATGGAGACACAGCTGGGTACAGGAGACTCTGCTCTCTGCACATCAATCCTGCTAGAAACAGAGGGGAATTCAGTTTTCAGCTTCACCCAGCTGAAATCTGACTTCATCTGGGTTAATTGTTATATGGGTTAAAAAGATATTTCACTTTTTTTTTTAAAATTTGTCATTTTATTGTCTACTCAAGCTTTTGGGAGCACCCCGGACAGTTTTTAAGTTGCTTGATTCAGTATTTAGATATTTGATATTCATTTTATCAGACACTTCCCCTTCCCATACAAACCCATTGTAACTTAAAATTCCATTTTAACCATGTTAGATTCATCAGAAACACCCGTCCTTGGTTCTGGTGACTGATATATTGTCCTTCTAATACGTGAGGGGACCATGTTTTTTTTTTTCAATTACTTTTTTCATTTATTTTAAATAATAGTTTTGTAACATAAAAAAATATAAAAAAATAAAACAATTTGATTAAATAAATGAAAAAAGTAATACAAAAAATACGGCCACCTCACATATTAGGGGGGCAGGGTGAGTCACCAGAACCAAGGACGGGTGTTGTTGATGAATCTAACATGTTAGAAATGGATCAAAAGTAGGAATTTAAAAATCCCAAAAAGGTAGCAATTTCTAATAAATGAAGGACAAAGTACTCACATTTCCTTTTTTATTGGCACACACCAATAAATGAACGCTTACGCGTTTCACTAAGAGCCTTCATCAGAGCATTCACATAAATCACATGAATTCTAGAATAGAAATACTATTAGGCCTATGTTAAAAATGGAGTTTGAAGTTATAATGGGTTTGTATAAGAAGGGGGCGTGTCTGATAACATTAATATCAAATATCTAAAATTTAAATACTGAATCAAGCAACTTAAAAACTGTCCGGGGTGCTCACAAAAGCCTGAGTAGACGATACAATGAACCAATATCTTTTTTTAAAGTTAAATATCCCTTTAAGTGTCTTGCTCATGAACACCTTGACACATAGCCGGGGACAGAAATGGGACCTTCTGTTTCACAGGAGACCTCTCTACCCATTATATTACTTTTGCATTTTATTTCTAAAAAAACAATAATAATAATAATAATAAGGGTAATAATAATAATAATAATACTAATAATATTTTAAATACACAGTATAACTATCAGCAAAATAAATAAATAAATACAACTTTTCATTATTTCAGAATTCTGAATCTCAACAAGACACTGGTGTCTAAAAAAACACAACAGAAAGGAAGCAAAGGAGAAAATGGTGAAATCAGCTCGCACACTGGGGCAGTGTGACAGGCCATCAAGGCCAATGTGACCTTAGGCTATATCATTTTGTACATGAGGCCAAAACGAGGGGCAACCATGGCAAGGGGCAACCAAAGGTAGATGTTGCTAGAAGTAATAATGTCTCTATTCAGTGTAATCTCTCACAAACACATTTTTATCATCACATAAAAATAGGAAAATAAAGTAACTTTTTACACTTTTTTTTACTTTTCATTATTTCCATGTGGATTCATTATTTGTGTCTTTCCAGTTTTAATATCACAGAGATCAGTGATCTTACTTTGTGTTTGAGGGTCGCGGTTCATTACTGAAGTTCACAGGGAAATCCTTAGACTGATCACTCTTCATAGACAAACAGCTGGGTGTCGGAGACTCTGGTCTGTGGTGAAGACTTCTGGAAAAACACACATGTTTCTGCAATTATTATTTGAGTTGAAATACAATTTACTGCTCAGATATTACTAGTAATATCCATAGTATGGCTGAGGAAAACAGGGTCTTCTGTACAGTATATTATGTCCCCTCAAAAGTGTATTTTTTAAAAAGTTAAATATCTGGTGAAGTTAAAGTGAAACTCACAAATAGCTTGAAAGTTGGATCATATTTGACAATCTTTGTTATGTATTAATTTATTCCCTGTAACATTCTTAGTTATACCAACTTTGTTCTTGTAGACAAATATTGTTATTTCCATTTGGCCAAATGAAACAAACATAACCAAATGTTTATTCTAATTTGTCATTTGAATTAAAAATACAATTTGTTGCTCATATTCCTAGTAATCATTGTTTACACTGTAGCTGCAGAACAGGGTTTTCTGTCTCCTCTAAAGTAGACCAATCACAGCTCTTGATACTACAAGCATGACATCAGGAAACAGAACCATCTTTAGACCATGAAAGCCTTAAATACCTGCTGAAGTTACAATTTACAATATAGGCATTTAGCAGACCCTCTTATCCAGAGCTTACAATAAGCAAGGTAAACACATACATAACATGCAGAGAGACGGTGTAGTCAAGTGCCTCAGTAAAATAGGATCACGTGGTGAACCTAGAACCTAGCATCAGTCTAAAGTTTAAACTCTAAACAATATACTATCGAAAATAATAATCTGTACATGTGAACTATAGGATACCAGTAAATAACATGCTATCAAAATAATAACCACCAGGAGCAACTTATTGGCAGACCTTAGTGCTCTGTCTGGGGCATAAGGTTCCAAAAGTTCAGAAAGGTATAAAGGGAGGATATACATACACTATATAATAAATGCAACATCCTTACATACCTAAATTGGATTCACATGTTGTAGGGTGCTAAGTGAAAAATCGTTACGCGGCGGATAAAAGCATGAAATTTGATACAGATGTCCCTTGGGTCATCCTAAAACATCCTAGAAGGGGTGCCCAAAAAAATCTTAAACAGGAAGTGAGTTATGGACAAAATCCAAAATGGCCACCTAAACTGTTGACCGTTGACTCAAAAGACACCAAAATAATCTCCAAAAAGCATACAATTTGGCACACATGTCCCTTGGGTCATCCTAAGACATCCTAGAAGGGGTGCCCAAAAAAATCTGAAACAGGAAGTGAGTTATTGACCAAATTGAAAATGGCCGCCTAGTGTTGTCGATTGACTCAAAAGACAACTAAAGAATCTCCAAAAAGCATAACATTTGGCACACATGTCCCTTGGGTCATCCTAAGACATCCTAGAAGGGGTGCCCAAAAAAGTCTTCAACAGGAAGTGAGTTATTGACAAAATTGAAAATGGCCGCCTACAGTGTTGGCGATTGGCTCAAAAAGCCTATAGAATCTCCAAAAAGCATACAATTTGGCACATATGTCCCTTGGGTCATCCTAACACATCCTAGAAGGGGTGCTCAAAATAATCTGAAACAGGAAGTGAGTTATTGACTAAATTGAAAATGGCCGCCTACAGTGTGAAAGATGATGCAAGATACCTAAAGAATCTCATAAAAGCATGAAATGTGGTACAAATGTCCCTTGGGTGATCTGAACGCATCCTACAAGGGGTGCCCAAAGAGGTTTTAAACAGGAAGTGACCGCCTAAAGCAGTTGACACAAAAGAAAACATAAAGGGACGTCATAAAAGTGTATCATTTGGTACGTGCATTGAGTGCTTCTTAATATATCCTAGAATGGGTTATTTATTTGTTTGTTTGCTTGTTATTAAACTTTTTAGGAAGGGACCATGTTGAAGAAATTCTAAATGGCTGTTTAAACAGTTGACCACGGCAGACTGCATATTATGCAGACTCAATACGACAGGTTATGCAGTGCATAACCTGCCGTATTTTGTAGTCTACCTTCTGTTTTCATTTCTATCATCTTATTTATTTTACTTTCTGCATTATTTTTTTTATTTTACTCTTTGAATCTTCTTTATTCATCTAACTCTCTGCATATTCTTATTTATTTTATTCTGCATCTTATCTTACTCTGCATATTCTTATTTTACTCTCTGCATCTTATTTATTTTGCACTCTACATCTTCTTGCTGGTTTTACACTCTATCTTCTCATGTATTTTCTTCTTGATCATTACTGTTTTTTTGTGATTAGTGTTTAGTAACTACATGTATTCATGTGTGCCATTTCGCAATTACCAGCACATTGGCATAATGCTCTGCAAGGTAACCCAGCATCCCAGCATCTACACTTTCTCGAACAGAAGGGCTCAGCTTTGCAGCCACACTTGAGTTCTCTACAAACTTTGGCAGCCTCTGGCAAGAGTGTCCATAAAGGTGTCCACGAATCAGCGACTTTAATCCATCCATATTTGTCAGGAGATGGTAGATATTGCATAGCTTTCAGGCTTCTGGACCAAATGCCAGATTGGCAAACTGCTCGAATTGAATGTTGTAGCAGTGCAGCCCGTGGGGGAGGAGTGTTTTCCATTGAGAGACTATTAAAACTTTTTTTTGGCACCCCTTAAGATGCATTCAGATCACCCAAGGGACATTTGTACCAAATTTCATGCTTTTATGAGATTATTTTTTATGATGTTTCAGATCATTTCAGGCACCCCTTCTAGGATGTCTTAGGATGACCCAAGGGACATGTATGCCAAATTGTATGCTTTTATGAGATTCTTTAGTTGTCTGTTGAGTTAATCGACAACACTGTAGTAGGCGGTCATTTTCAATTTTGTCAATAACTCACTTCCTGTTTAAGATTTTTTTGGGCACCCCTTCTGGGATGTCTTGGGATGACCCAAGGGACATGTATGCCAAATTGTATGCTTTTATGAGATTCTTTAGTTGTCTTTTGAGTCAATCGATAACACTGTAGGCGGTCATTTAAAAATTTGTCAATAACTCACTTCCTGTTTAAGATTTTTTTGGGCACCCCTTCTAGGATGTTTT
This sequence comes from Gymnoscopelus braueri, assembly GCF_963280865.1. Classification (NCBI taxonomy): domain Eukaryota; kingdom Metazoa; phylum Chordata; class Actinopteri; order Myctophiformes; family Myctophidae; genus Gymnoscopelus; species Gymnoscopelus braueri. The sequence continues at coordinate 3,426,849 of NC_137613.1, read as the reverse complement.
AGGATGACCCAAGGGACATCTGTATCAAATTTCATGCTTTTATCCGCTGCGTAACGATTTGGCCATTTTTTGTGGTTAGCACCCCCTACTATTGAGGGGTCTCTATAGAGCACACCTCCAAACGTAATGATAGCTGCACTCCACAACTGACACAGCATAGGCTGACTTTTTCTGACTTTTCTAGTTTCACATTTAATTGACCATAAACAAAACTATTTATGTTCTATAAAATAATTAATTGCGGTCATCCCTATATTCTGATGCTTAATTGAGGTAAATACATTACTTTCAGACACATTTGGTGTAACTTTAAACCCTTGATCAATACAATGGTGTCTGGCTTTGAAGTGAATAGGTCAACGTTCACTGAAGTCACGTTTCACATGATGATATTTATTGGTAATGATATAAAAAAAATTATTGGCTATATACTGTAATTTAAAGGGATTGATGAAAACATGTGACCACATCATGATGACCTCTGTTTTATCATGTTCAATGATGCTTGTCCAGTGTTACTGTTCCAATCATCTGTGTGCTCAATTCAAACCTTGGATCAGTAGAGTGGTGTCTGGATGTGAAGGTAATAGGGTGATCCATGGACCAGTCACTGTTCATGGAGACACAGCTGGGTACAGGAGACTCTGCTCTCTGCACATCAATCCTGCTAGAAACAAAGGGGAATTCAGTTTTCAGCTTCACCCAGCTGAAAACTGACTTCATCTGGGTTAATTGTTAGTTAACTCTGGTTATACAACAGGTAGTTCCGACCAAGCAATCTGATTGGCTGAAATAGCTTTCTAGCCGTGCTTCAAACCAGCATAGCACGGGCCTAATCACATTAAATAAATCACTCCGCACTGCAGTCCGCACCTGATTAGACCATATATGGCACAGCTGTGCTGTGAAGTCACGCTGTCCCACGGTAGGAAAACAAACAGACAGTAGCCTGCATAGCCTGACCCACCGCCGCCACCGGAGAACAAACAGCTATGCAAAATGGACTATGTTGTTAATTTTGACTTATTTGGTGGACTTACGGTTGATCAATGGTTAGAAGGTTATAAATATCCTCCTGTGAAAAGTAAAATTACTCCCATTTCGTTAACAGTCCAGTGTATGTTATACTTCAGGAAGGTATCGCACGGCGAAAATAGCCGATCTACAAGTTCACAACGCGTCGCGATGGCGACGCGTTGTCAGCTTGTAGATCAGTTATTTTGGCCACGTGACACGGTCGTACGACGGAGCATATAGCCTACTGGAATTCATTCCACTGCTCAAGCATTGATAGCTGAGCCCTCAGCTGTCTTGATGAGACGGTGCCTCAGGCTCATAGTGCTGCTACAGGGACTATTTAATGTCTCAGTGAAAAACTCTTCTCTTAACAGGGAAACGGATAATAGCGAAACATTTTTATTATGAATTGCTCCACAATATGAATACATTTGGATGTATTTTGTTGGTAACTGTTGTATAATCTCAATATTACACTCGAAAATGGAAAATGAAAAGAATACAATACAATAAAGCAATTTAATTAAATAAATGAAAAAAGTAATCGGAAAAACATGCCCCCCTCATGTATTATGAGGGCAGGGTGAGTCACCAGAACCAAGGATGGGTGTTTATGATGAATCCAACATGTTAAAAATGGAGTTTGAAGTTATAATGGGTTTGTATAGGAAGGGGGCGTGTCTGAAAAATAATAATATCAAATATCTAAATACAAAATCAAGCAACTTAAAAACTGTCCAGGGGCTCACAAAAGCCTGAGAAGACGATAAAATGACCAATCCAAAATAATAATCTGTACATGTGAACTACAGGATACCAGTACATAACATGCCATTATCGTATATTGTGGGCCCCAAGCTGGTTATATTTATTGAACATAAACCATCTATGACTTTACTAAAGTCCACGTTTGCATAGAGGCATGTTGCTTATGCCTGATGCTATAATCTTAACCCACTGTTTGAAGAGGTGTCTGCATAGAAAATCAGGGACACTCTGCTAGCTGTGAAGTGTGATTTACATTGTCTTTGTTAACCTGAAGACATCAGGTCTGGCCATTGTCTTCACTCCCAAGCTTCCTGACATACTGTTGCTAATCAGATAGACATTGATCAAAGGACATGAAAGGAGTTGATCTGGTCACCTTTCAGGGTGACCCCCACCCACAAGGACTTATTGTAATGTGAACCTAGAGTATAAGAGTGACTGTAAGTGTGACTTGTGAGTTAGTACTGCCCACGCCGTGAGGCTGGGGGGGAGCTTCGGCTCCCTGGTTCTCATGCTGTTGCTATGATGCTGTTGTTGCTGAATAAATGAATGATTCTGAACATGGACTCTGGATGTCTTCTCTTCTACACTTTCTTTTAAGCAGCTAGGCCTGGTAACACCGCATCATGGCACCTAAAATATACGACACTATCAAAATTATAACCACCAGGAGCAACTTGTTGGCAGACTTTAGTGCTCTGTCTGGGCCATAAGGCTCCAAAAGTTCAGAAAGGTATAAAGGGAGGATATACATACAGTATATGAATACAACTTCATTTCATACCAACATTGGATTCACATGTTGAGGGGTCTCTATAGAGCACACCTCCAAATGTACTGATACCTGCACTCCATGACTGACACAGCATAGGCTGACTTTTTCTGACTTTTCTAGTTTCACATTTAATTGACCATAAACAAAACTATTTATGTTCTATAAAATAATCAATTGTGGTAATCCCTATATTCTGATGCTTAATTGAGGTAAATACATTACTTTCAGACACATTTGGTGTAACTTTAAACCCTTGATCAATAGAATGGTTTCTGGCTTTGAAGTGAATAGGTCAACGTTCACTAAAGTCACTTTTCACATGATGATCATGTCATGGAAAGACCAGATTGAATCAGTGGGTAAGAAGACAAAGCAAAGAGTCTATTTCCTTCGCCGCCTGAGATCTTTTGGTGCTAGTAGACAGATTCTTCTTTTGTTTTTCACTTCTGTTATTATGAGTGTTCTGCAGTACTGTAGTACCACCTGGTATGGATGTCTGTCTGTAGCCTTAAAGTCACAACTGCTGCAGCAACTGAACATTTGTTCAAAGATTGTTGGACAACCACTTCAGAGGCTCTATACATCTACGTATAATGACAGTATGATAAGGTTGGCAAGGAATATCACTTCAAACACTAGCCATGCTTTGTATGGAGAATATAGGTTGCTGCCTTCAGGAAGGAGATACAGTGTTCCTACATACAATAAGGTCAAACTGAAGAGGTCCTTTGTCCATCAGACGACATTGAGGCTTAATCAGGAGTTGTAGTCTTGGGGTAGGCTGAGAGGTGGACATTGCTCTTGTCTTTGTATGTCTTTATGTATGTATTTTGTTTTGTTTTGTTTTCTTGTGTCATGTCAAATGTGTGTACTGTTTATTGTTTATTGTTGCATACATGGCTGCTGGGTCGCAAGACAAATTTCAGTGTGAACTGACAATAAAGTATTATCGTATCGTATCGTATCGTATGATATTTATTGGTAATGTGATCAAAACATGTATTGGCTTCTATATTGTAATTTAAAGGGATTGATGAAAACATGTGACCACATCATGATGTTTTATCATGTTCAATGATGCGTGTTCAGTGTTACTGTTCCAATCATCTGTGTGCTCAATTCAAACCTTGGATCAGTAGAGTGGTGTCTGGATGTGAAGGTAATAGGGTGATCCATGGACCAGTCACTCTTCATGGAGACACAGCTGGGTACAGGAGACTCTGCTCTCTGCACATCAATCCTGCTAGAAACAGAGGGGTATTCAGTTTCCAGCTTCACCCAACTGAAAACTGACTTCATCTGGGTTAATTGTCAGTTAGGGGTTAACTGTCTTGCTCATGGCCACCATGGGGAAATGGTGAAATCTGCTGGCACACTGGGGCAGTGTGGTGTCAAGGCCACTGTGACCTTAGGGCCATGAGGCCAAAACGAGGGCCATCGGCATGGTGACCTCCATGAAATTCTTGCCCTGTTACTTAATATGGTAGTTACCTATTGTGTATAGTATCTACTATAGTATTTACTATGGTATTTACCTATTATTTATGGCAATTATGGTAGTCACTTGTTATCTATTGTAATTACTGCAGTAGCTACCTATTATCTATGGTACATACTACTATGGTACTTACCTATTATCTATGGTAATTACTATAGTAGTTACCTAGTATCTATGGTAATTACTATAGTAGTTACCTAGTATCTATGCCACTTACTATGGTTCTTACCTATACAGTATATAATGAATGCAACATCCTTTCATACCAACATTGGATTCATATGTTGAGGGGTCTCTATAGAGCACACCTCCAAATGTACTGATACCTGCACTCCATGACTGACACAGCCAGCCAGCCTGGTGGAGATCTGTGCTCCGAGGAGTGCACTTTATATCCCTTAAAATATCCCTTTAAGTGTCTTGCTCATGGACACCTTGACACATAGCCGGGGCCGGATATTGAACCTGGGACCTTCTGCTTCCCAGGCAATCTGGGAACCCATCGCCAAATGAAAAGGAAAAACAGCGCCCTCTGCTGTTTTTTACTATCTCACTTGGCTCTGGGAGGAAGTCGACGTAGCACACGTACGCAAGGAAACCAGGGTTTTGGTCTGCCTTCAGCGCATCACTTCCGGTGGTGCGACTATGTTTTCATTCCCACTAACAATATTTCTACACAGAACACTAGCACCACTTCTCCCAGAGAACATGGATCGTTTTGGTTATAAGCCCACTTGTTTCTATGATGAAAGAGCAGGTTAAAATGTGAATATCTTTCCGTGGTTTTGTCTGCTCCGAGGACGCTATTGTTAAATGAGTTTTGGTTTGTTTCTAGTGGGGAAGGATCGGCAGACACGTAAATCCCGCCCACTACATTTGATTGGGTAAAGCGCGGCCTGCTTCCTGATCTGAAGGCACGCCCACTTGTAGGCCAGTGCGTACGCGATATGACGAACCCCCCCGACAGATTCAAACGCAGAGCAGAATCTGTTCTTGAGATATTATTTCCCAGGTGACCTCTCTACCCATTATATTACTTTTGCATTTTATTTTTAAATATAAAAAAACAATAAGGGTAATAATAGTATTAATAATAATATTTTAAATACACAGTATAACTATCAGCAAAATAAATAAATAAATACAACTTTTCATTATTTCAGAATTCTGAATCTCAACAAGACACTGGTGTCTAAAAAAACGGAAGCAAAGGAGAAAATGGTGACATCAGCTCGCAAACTGGGGCAGTGTGACAGGCCATCAAGGCCAATGTGACCTTAGGCTATATCATTTTGTATATGAGGCCAAAACGAGGGGCAACCATGGCAAGGGGCAACCAAAGGTAGATGTTGCTAGAAGTAATAATGTCTCTATTCAGTGTAATCTCTCACAAACACATTTTTATCATCACATAAAAATAGGAAAACAAAGTAACTTTTTACACTGTTTTAACTTTTCATTATTTCCATGTGGATTCATTATTTGTGTCTTTCCAGTTTTAATATCACAGAGATCAGTGATCTTACTTTGTGTTTGAGGGTCGCGGTTCATTACTGAAGTTCACAGGGAAATCCTTAGACTGATCACTCTTCATAGACACACAGCTGGGTGTTGGAGACTCTGGTCTGTGGTGAAGACTTCTGGAAAAACACACATGTTTCTGCAATTATTATTGGAGTTGAAATACAATTTACTGCTCAGATATTACTAGTAATATCCATAGTATGGCTGAGGAAAACAGGGTCTTCTGTACAGTATGTCCCCTCAAAAGTGTATTTTTTAAATAGTTAAATATCTGGTGAAGTTAAAGTGAAACTCACAAATAGCAAGAAAGTTGGATCATATTTGACAATCTTTTTTATGTATTTATTTATTCCCTGTAACATTCTTAGTTATACCAACTTACCAACAAATATTGTTATTTCCATTTGGCCAAATGAAACAAACATAACCAAATGTTTAGTCTAATTTGTCATTTGAATTAGAAATACAATTTGTCGCTGATATTCCTAGTAATCATTGTTTACACTGTAGCTGCAAAACAGGGTTTTCTGTCTCCTCTAAAGTAGACCAATCACAGCTCATGATGCTACATGCATGACATCAGGAAACAGAACCATCTTTAGACCATGAAAGCCTTAAATACCTGCTGAAGTTACAATTTACAATGTAGGCATTTAGCAGACGTTCTTATCGCTTACAATAAGCAAGGTAAACACATACATAAGATGCAGAGAGACAGTGTAGTCAAGTGCCTCAGTAAAATAGGATCACATGGAGAACCAAGAACCTAGCATCAGTCTTAAGTTTAAACTCTAAACAATATACTATCCAAAATAATAATCTGTACATGTGAACTATAGGATACCAGTAAATAACATGCTATCAAAATTATAACCACCATGCAGGAGCAACTTGTTGGCATACCTTAGTGCTCTGTCTGGGCCATAAGGCTCCAAAAGTTCAGAAAGGTATAAAGGGAGGATATACATACAGTATATAATGAATGCAACTTCCTTTCATACCAACATTGGATTCACATGTTGAGGGGTCTCTATAGAGCACACCTCCAAATGTACTGATACCTGCACTCCACGACTGACACAGCATGGGCTGACTTTTTCTGACTTTTCTAGTTTCACATTGAATTGACCATAAACAAAACTATTTATGCTTTATAAAATAATTAATTGCGGTCATCCCTATATATATTCTGATGCTTAATTGAGGTAAATACATTACTTTCAGACACATTTGGTGTAACTTTAAACTCGTGATCAATAGAATGGTGTCTGGCTTTGAAGTGAATAGGTCAACATTCACTGAAATCACGTTTCACATGATGATATTTATTGACAATGTGATAAAAAAAATGTATTGGCTTATATACTGTAATTTAAAGGGATTGATGAAAACATGTGACCACATCATGATGACCTCTGTTTTATCATGTTCAATGATGAGTGTTCAGTGTTACTGTTCCAATCATATGTGTGCTCAATTCAAACCTTTGATCAGTAGAGTGGTGTCTGGATGTGAAGGTAATAGGGTGATCCATGGACCAGTCACTGTTCATGGAGACACAGCTGTGTACAGGAGACTCTGCTCTCTGCACATGAATCCTGCTAGAAACAGAGGGGAATTCAGTTTTCAGCTTCACCCAGCTGAAAACTGACTTCATCTGGGTTAATTGTTATATGGGTTAAAAAGATATTTCAGTTTATTGTCATGGCGAGAGAGTATGGTTTCGCCCCTGTCCGTCCGTCCTGTCTGTGTGTGAACAGCTAATCTCTGGCACCGTTGGCCTGGTCGCTCCGAAACTGTGCACACACACTCCCTGGATGCCAATTCAGAACCTCTGCCTCAAATTTTTCACATGGGCCTGTTATAGCGCCACCTGGAGGCCGATTTGTGCAAAACCCATTTCTTTGCAAATCGATACACAATATCTCTATAGTCATCTGATCAACACGGATCTGTCCGATTTCCCATATTCCATCCTCATTGGCTAAGGTTGGCTTCCAAAATTTGCAGGATTGGTCCGTTTTGAACAAAATGCCTCAAATCATGAACGCAGCTTGCGATTTCCGTGAAATTTCACAAACACATTCCCACTACGCCGAGGAACAAATGGCACTTGACATTTTTCAAATCAGCCTCATGGTGGCGCTATAAAAGGCTGATTTGTGTTTTTAACTATAACTGCACCGATCTGCATGAAACTTTGCACGCACACTCCCTAGAGGCCAAGGAAAAACATTTTTCACATTTGCCTTTTATAGCGCCACCAGGAGGCCCACTTATGTACAACACATTTTTGGATATTAAGCCTTCAGATTTTATCCAAATTTCACACAAATCGGTACACATGATCTCTATAGTCATGTGATCAAGATGGAACTGTTTGATTTTTCATATTTCATCCTGATTGGCTAACATTGACATCTAAAGTTTGCAGAAGTGGCCTGTTTTGAACAAAATGCCACAAATCATGAACGCAGCGTCCGATTGAGGTGACACTTCGCACTATGTTGAAGAACAAATGCCACCCTTTAACATTGCCCTATTATAGCGCCACCAGGAGGCCGATTTTTTCAACACTTTTCTTTTTTGTATTACTCCTACAAATGTTGTCCAATCATCATGCAAATCGGTACCCATTATCTCTATAGTCAAGTGATCAAGATGGTTCTGTCCGATTTTTCATATTCCATCCTGATTGGCGAATTCCGAACATTGTTGGCCCACAATAACCTACCTGACCTGGCGGAGACCTGTGCTCCGAGGAGCACTTTTTCTAGTTTTTTTTTTATTTGTCATTTTATTGTCTACTCAAGCTTTTAGGAGCACCCCGGACAGTTTTTAAGTTGCTTGATTCAGTATTTAGATATTTGATATTCATTTTATCAGACACGCTCCCTTCCCATACAAACCCATTGTAACTTAAAATTCCATTTTAACCATGTTAGATTCATCAGAAACACCCATCCTTGGTTCTGGTGACTGATATTGTCCTTCTAATACGTGAGGGGACCATGTTTTTTTCAATTACTTTTTTCATTTATTTTAAATAATAGTTTTGTAAGATAAAAAACAATTTGATTAAATAAATGAAAAAAGTAATAAAAAAAACACGGCCACCTCACGTATTAGGGGGGCAGGGTGAGTCACCAGAACCAAGGACGGGTGTTGTTGATGAATCTAACATGTTAGAAATGGATCAAAAGTAGGAATTTAAAAATCCCAAAAAGGTAGCAATTTCTAATAAATGAAGGACAAAGTACTCACATTTCCACTTTTTTATTGGCACACACCAATAAATGAACGCTTATGCGTTTCACTATGAGCCTTCCTCAGAGCATTCACATAAATCACATCAATTCTAGAATAGAAATACTATTAGGCCTACATTAAAAATGGAGTTTGAAGTTATAATGGGTTTGTATAGGATGGGGGCGTGTCTGATAAACTTAATATCAAATATCTAAATACTGAATCAAGCAACTTAAAAACTGTCCGGGGTGCTCACAAAAGCCTGAATGAACCAATATCTTTTATAAAGTGAAATATCCCTTTAAGTGTCTTGCTCATGGACACCTTGACACATAGCCGGGGACAGAAATGGGACCTTCTGTTTCCCAGGAGACCTCTCTACCCATTATATTACTTTTGCATTTTATTTTCAGAAAACAATAATAATAATAATAATAATAATAATAATAATAATAATATATATTTTAAATACACCGTAAAGGATTTTGATGCTTTTCACTGTTGTACGGACAGCAGTTGAAACACAGTAACTGATTGGCCCGATTATTTTCTGATTTCTCATACTCGCTCGCTATGGGCCGAAGTCCAGACTGATACCGGGGAGGAACGTGAGAGTGAATCCACGTTATCATTCTGGCCAATGCCAGGCTAGGCATTTAGCAGACCCTCTTATCCAGAACTTATACGAACGAACGCACGCACGCACGCACACACACCTTTATACTCAGGCCCGGCTTAATGCACAGGCTTTAGAGGCTGCAACCCTGGACACTAAGGTCCGGAGAGCACCAAATGCCAGGCACAAAATGAATGCATTATAGCAAGTAACAGTGAAGTAGTGGTAAAACGGTGCACGTTTGCAGTTTACCCTCACCCCGCTGTTGAACGGAAACACTTTGCGCAGCGAATGCATTTCAATGCATTTTGCTCGCCCAGTGCGTGCGCCTCAAGCAGTCCAGCTGAAGTTGCATTGTTTCTGGATGCTAAGCCCATAGAGTGAGCACATGTTTGTCTGTTGCATCACACACTGTTGTGAAAGAGCCCGTCATTGTGTGAGAAGATGTTCAATTTGTGTCGGCTACGACCGGCTTGATGTGTCTTGGAAATTGTGAACAAGATGGAACTGATAAAATTATGTTCCACTCAGTCTGAGCATCGACAGGTTCAGGACTTTTCCCGATGGCCTGCCCGTGTAGTGAAAGGTGTCGCCTGCAACCTGCCATTCATTCATTCAGTCATTCATTAATATTTTTTTTATGCTATGCAGGCCTGATGGAGAACTACCCACCCGCTGTCAGAGAAAGAATCAAGTGTGCGAATGCACATGCATTATGGGTGCACTCCCCCAACTAAAAATATCACTATATCCCTGGTCATAAGACATAGATGTGTCATAGATGACTGAAGTCACAGGCTGGTCACCTGAAGTCTGAGATCCCCTGTTGTTTGTTGTGATAATCACGTCAGAAAACTATCTGTTATTCTACCTTCCCATCCCTAGTTAGTGTGGTTGCCCTAACAGGGCCCTAACAGGGCAACCAGACAGTTTTTTCCCACATTCGTGCCATATGTCAAATTGACCGGCTTCACCGGGAATCGTGTGCTATTATTTTGCTAAGAGATTGGTTGTATAGTTTAATTTATATTGATTTATTAGTGTATTCAATTTCCCCATTGACTTTAATGGGAAAATGAAAAAACTCCCATTCAAGATTTGTATATATTTTTTCCGGAAACCGTAAGGGCTACAGCTACAACACTTGGAGGGGAGGTTTACAGTCCAGTGCCACTTTACGTTTTGGCCTATAACTCTTGAACCGTAGGTAGAATAACAATCTTTTTTTCCCTGGATTACTTGGGTCATGACGCAACTCCCCACGCCCGTGGTACAGACTTCTGGGATCATACAAATGTTTGTGTGAGTGAAAAAGTCAATTTGTTCAAGATTGTTTTTTATTGTTATTATTACATTTTACTTCTAAAAGGTTAACATCTTTTAGTTTCCTCTCACAACATTGCAGCAACAAGAACACTGAATAAAATAGCAATAAAATAGAAACCATAACATTTTACTAAATATACAGTACAATAACAGGTGATAGACATATTTTACATAGCTTGTTGCATACTGTACATGCACACAAGCAGCCAGCCTGTCTTGTGCAGCATCACCACTGAACACCACTCTGTGATTTGTACGACTTTATTCACAAACTGCACACATAGTAATTTATAATCTATAGATGAATATTGAACAGGGATGATACAACATTATTAGATACTATGTCTTGTTTTTGTAATTAACTTAGCATGAGATCACATTGTTGTGTTAGTGTTGTGTATATTGTAGGAGGATTGATATACTTTGTGTGTGGAGGTCCAGGTTCATCACTCTTCACAGACACAGATGGAGGCTCTGGTCTGTGGATGAGCTGTTTGTCAGTTCCCTCCTCCTCTCTCTCCTCACAATGACTCATCTTTGGTCTTTATTAAACCTGTCAAGATTACAGTCAAAATAGACCAGAAAACAGTCAATGTTTGCTGCATATGCAAAATGCGCACACGCACACACACACACACACACACACACACACACACACACACACACACACACACACACACACACACACACACACACACACACACACACACACACACACACACACCTATATAGTCTACTTGCCAGCCCATAGAGCCCCATTGTGAACCTGTTCATTTCCTGAAGATTTAAAATAGCAGATCCACAAGCTCACAACGCATCATATATTGTGACTCTTTGTGAGCATGTAGATCTGCTATTTTTGAAGAATGTTGACTGTCTTCTCTTATGGGGGCCACTGGCTCAATGTTTTATGGTTATAAATACAAATCAGTTTATGGCTCCTTGACATGAAGATGTTTCAGAACCACTGATCTATCTAACTCACATGGACTTCTGTTCTGCTCTGCTCTTCTAAATATGTTGCTGAACAGTGTTGAACTCCACTACCTTTTTACTAACTAGTATAACTAATTACTTTAGCAATTCAAATGCCTCTGAAGCCATAATGTTTATTATCATCCAGTGATCTACTGTCACTCTAACCCAGTGGTCCTCAAACTTATCTGTCTCAGGGACCCCCTGCAATTAACCTTTACATCCACAGCATTACATTGTTACCGTATATTCATATTATGGTACGTAAATATGTATTGTTAATACATAAGATACAGATAATATAATATGCAGTTTGTCACGAAAGAACACTTTCCATTATAGGACAGATTGAAAATAACTTTATACTTGACGTTTAACCACTTGAACCCCAGCATCCCTATTCTGGGGGGAATATTCGCCCCCAAAAATATCAGATCTACAAGGTTGTGAGCTTGTAGATTGAAAAAGAACACACCAAGTACAGTGCAACTCAGGCCTGTGTTTGTTTGTTTTTCGCCCCAAAAAATATCAGATCTACAAGGTTGTGAGCTTGTAGATTGAAAAAGAACACACCAAGTACAGCGCAACTCAGGTCTGTGTTTTTTTTTTGTGGCCCATTGGCCCACCGGGCATTTGCCCGGTGGGCCAAATGGCCAGTCCGCCCCTGGGTTTAGACAAGAGGAGTGATGATTGGTTAAGGTATAGGGTCAGATATCATATCAGATATCTGAGGCAGAGCTGGGCGGGTCTTGCCTTTGTCTCTCTGGTGCAAACCAGCGTGATATAACTATGAGAGTGACACCACTTGCATACTGTAGACTCCCATTGTAAGAACGGAAATGCATAAGGAAATGCTCTGTCTATCTCAATGAGGAAGTTCCAATGTTTGGAACTACAGCCCATAGGAGATCAAAGTGTGACGGAACTCTCTCTTTCTATGGGTCTGGTACACACACACACACACACACACACACACACACACACACACACACACACACACACACACACACACACACACACACACACACACACACACACACACACACACACACACACACACACACACACACACACACACACACACACACACACACACACACACACACACACACACACACACACGATGATCTTTCTATCAGCGTCTATATTCCAGGCAGAACTAAACAGTGATCTGAAGACATGCTTCCTATATCAACAGTACAGGTTGTGTTTATAATACTTTATCATTCAGATTCAGACAAACTTTTAGATATTAAATACCAAGTGGTTCTAGTTTATGGTATAAAACACTTCAACAACATCAACCCCTCTATTCTTAATAAAACACACTTAATTGGACAGCTTTTTTCCATCTATACACTCTTTGCCAAAAATATTAGATCTACAAGCTCACAATGCATCACAACGCCACACGTTCCCCCAGAATAGGGTGTGTGGGGTTGAAGTGGTTAACATTCTTAACACCAGACTAGAGAGATTATTGCTACAGTGTATTGTTTACAATCTCTTATAGTTAGACTTATACTGACAACTTATAAGACAACAGACATAAGTAGCAGCGCCTCCACCATACTGTATGTGGCGGATACACTAACTCAACACAAACAACCAGTTATAGTAATTCAACACAAAAAGGATATAGTGGAAATGCGCCACTTAAAGACATGCATGCACACACACACGCGCGCGCGCGCAGTTGCTCCGATCCACACCAAACTTGCCACCAACACAGGTCAGAGGTCAGAGGTCTGCCATCACAGTATCCACACAGGGACCATGTGTGACACCCAGGGGCAGTGATGGGAAAGTTCACTTTCTACATGAACTAGTTCAAAGTTCAGTTCACACATTTTTAAATGAACTAGTTCAATTCATAATTCATAATTCTAAATTTTGAACTAAAGCTATGAGCTTGTATATCTGCTATTTTTGAATAGCCAAAGTGTAAAATATGGATAAAGGGGTTAAAATGATTGTGACGCTTTATTATAACATTTTGCTGGGGACCCCCTGGTACCCCCTCAAGGACCCCTGGGGGTCCCCGGACCCCACTTTGAGAACCAATGTGTTAAGGTATAGGGTCAGATATCATGGTAAGACAATCTGAGGCAGAGCTGGGCGGGTCTTGCTTTTGTCTCCCTGGTGCAAACATGCAGGACACACACACACACACACACACACACACACACACACACACACACACACACACACACACACACACACACACACACACACACACACACACACACACACACACACACACACACACACACACACACACACACACACACACACACACACACACACACACACACACACACACACACACACACACACACACACACCATGTATATTCCAGGCAGAACTAAACAGTGATTTGAAGACATGCTTCCTATATCAACAGTACAGGTTGTGTTTATAATACTTTTACTCATTCAGATTCAGAAACTTTTACATATTAAATACCAAGTGGTTCTAGTATGATGTATAAAACACTTCAACAACATTAACCCCTTCACCCCTCTATTCTTAATAAAACTCTGTACTTGGACAGCTTTTTGCCCACTATATACTCTTTGCCAAAAATAGCAGATCTACAAGCTCCCAACACCACACGTTCCCCTCCAGAATAGGATCTGTGGTGTTCAAGTGGTTAACATTCTTAACACCAGACTAGAGAGATTATTGCTACAGTGTATTGTTTACAATCTCTTATAGTTAGACTTATACTGACAACTTATAAGACAACAGACATAAGTAACAGCACCTCCACCATACTGTATGTGGAGGCTGCCAATTATAGCAGAGAAAGAGACAGCACAATACTTTGCCAGCCTTTTTGCCTCCTTTTTGGGCATCCCAAGATGTTGAAGCCCTCTAACAACCAGTCTGTGGGTATAATGTACTAGGCTGTCAAATATAAAACAAATAGTCTGCACCTATAGTCCAGCTCTGAGATGGTATGTAGGAGTGATTGGTATTTAATGACCTTGGTCATAAAGGCTTCCTCTAGGCCAGGGGTGGGCAGCATTTATTTCCAGAGGGCCATACTGACTTCGATAAAGTGAGTGAGGGACCACACATTGTACAATTGAATTGAAACTTGAAACACATCGTGCTGAATTATGTTAAAAAATGTTAAAATGAATTTGGTAGACATACCAGACTATCTTTACAATAAGGTCCTTGCTTTCACAACAACAATTTTCAATTACAAAATGATTCCCCCCCCCCCCCTTTTTTTCCTCCAGCTGCACTGTACCACTCTGTACTCTGTACGAGGTTACAATGAAAAGATTACTTGCATAAAACAATCTTATCTTAACTGATATGAACCACTCCAAAGGTCACTGATAAAACACATTGCATTATGTTATAAATATGGACTCAAGGCAGACTGTTTCACTGTTACATTATAAAAATAAAACATCTGAGTACATGTGGATGGAAGAATGCAGGTATGTATTCCACTCAAATGGTAAATATTAATTACTATTAATAATTGGAGTCGAGTTAAATACATTTGTCCCAAAACCATTAACATACGGCAGCCTTTTAGAATGTAAATTCTACATTCTAGGCCTAGGGGGTCATTTTATTTTTCTTTGAGGACTTGGTGGGCCGGATTGAGATGGTCAAAGGGCCGGGTCCGGCCCCCGGGCCGTATGTTGCCCATGTGTGCTCTAGGCCAGTGTATATCAACCCTGGCAAACGTCCCAATTTTGGGCCGGGGCTACTGCTGAGGTGTGCCGCGCCGTTTGAAGAAGGTTTGAAAAAATATAATTTTGAATTTATTTTTTAAACAATAATAATAATCAGGCATGCAAACAGCCCCGAGGTGAAAAGGGTGACAACATGCTGTTTTTTTTGGGTCAGGTGTCACACTATTGCCCTATTTGGATTCAAAACGGCTAGTGGAAGCTGAAAAGCTACAAGTTTGCATGTCTGAATAATGCAAAAACAGAAATATTTGTTTGCATTTGCTTTTTTTCTCCCCCATATATTTTCATGATAAAAAAGTGCATATCGTATCGAAATCGTATCGAAGTTGTGTGCCCAATATCGTATCGTATCGTTTCGTGAAATTAGTCGGCACACCCCTAGTGTGTGTATATAGATATACCGTATATATATATATATATATATATATATATATATATACCGTATATCTAGGTGTGCCCTGGGATTTTTTGGCTATGCCAGGTGTGCCTTGGCACAAAAAAGGTTGATATACACT
Organism: Gymnoscopelus braueri; assembly: GCF_963280865.1. Classification (NCBI taxonomy): domain Eukaryota; kingdom Metazoa; phylum Chordata; class Actinopteri; order Myctophiformes; family Myctophidae; genus Gymnoscopelus; species Gymnoscopelus braueri. Next base: position 3,410,864 of record NC_137613.1, on the reverse strand, counting down.
GCTCTAGGCTATAGGGTCAAAGGTGCAGGATGTCTCTAATACAGACACTTCTCTGGACTCTTTATCAACAACATCTGGTGTATGAGCTGTTAAAGATGTCTGGCTTATCACAGAGATGGATCAAGTTCAAGCAACTCCCCTGAGGACAGGAAGAGGCAGTATAGAGACCAGGATTATTGCATGTTTTTTGTGTGGGGACACGGGGAGAACATGCAAACTCCACACAGAAAGGCCCTTTCACCAACCCAGTGGCGGAGCGTCCGGGGAGGCCAGGGAGGCGGCCGTGCCGTCAGATAATAAATCGGTAAAAGAAAATAAGAATTAAACAACATAACCCTAACCTAACCCTACCCTAACCCTAAAACCCAAATAAAGTGACAAAAAGCCTCCCAAAAAGTGACCGAATCCGCCCAAAACCCGCAAAATTTTGCGCGCGTGGGATGTGCACCCACGCACGAGCGCGGGGGGGCCTGATCACTGTGCTGTGCCTCCCGGCCCGGCTTTGAGTTGTTCCGCCACTGCACCAACCCCACCTAGGGTAGGCTATGGGCACTGATGACACGGAGGAGAGAACACGCCCCCAGTGACTGTCTTCTCTTATGGGGGCCATAAGAGAAGGCCATAAGAGAGCTGTGGTGTCAGAATGCACACGCAGCAAGAGTCTGACAGTCAGACTCTTGCTGCGTGTGCATTCTGACACAGCAGTTATGATGCACCAGGGGAGCGCTCTGTGGATTCATCTATATCAACAGTACAGGTTGTGTTTATAATACTTTTACTCATTCAGATTCAGACACACTTTTACATATTAAATACCAAGTGTTTCTAGTATAATGTATAAAACACTTCAACAACATTAACCCCTTAACCCCTCTGTTCTTACTAAAACACACCAGGCTCTGTACTTGGACAGACAGGGATGGATGGAACTATAGACAGACAGACAGATGGAACTATAGACAGACAGACACACTCAGACAGACAGACAGACAGACGGATGGAACTATAGACAGAGAGACAGCCCAAGGGGAGAGGGAGGGAGGGAGGGAGGGAGGGAGCGAGCGAGAGAGGAACTCAAAGTCTCAAAGTCACATCTTATCGTTCATTCTTATCACATTATTTTTGGCAAGGCTCCACACACACACAAACCTTTTACTAACACTGTGCAGGTAAATGTTTCACCACATTGTGTGACTGGAAGCTGTAAACACGTTCAACTGTTAGTAATAAGATATGACGCCATGTTAACTTGTTCTCACCTCACTTCACCTCTCCCCCTCTCTCTCACACACACACACACACACACACACACACACACACACACACACACACACACACACACACACACACACACACACACACACACACACACACACACACACACACACACACACACACACACACACACACACACACACACACACACACACACACACACACACACACACACACACACACACAACAACAAAGGATCACAAACGCCGGTTTCCAGTATTCGTCGGTCTATTTAATCACTCCTCCCAGAGTCAAATGCAAAGGTAAAAACAGCAGAGGGCGCTGTTTTTCCCTTTTCTTTGACGATGAGTTCCCAGATAACAAGTATTGTAACTACTTACTTTAGCAATTCAAAAACATCTGTTACAATGACTGAGATTAAAATAGGCTTCAGAGGATTATAATGTTTATTATCATCCAGTGATCTACTGTCACTCTAACCTCAGCACAGCAAGAGACATGACCCGCCCTATTCTGCCTCTGATTGGTTTAGGTTTAGACAAGAGGAGAGAATATTGGTTAAGGTATAGGGTCAGACATCATCTGCCAATCAAGCCAATCTGAGGCAGAGCTGGGCGGGGCTTGCCTCTGTCTCCCTGGTGCACACACACAGGGAACACTCCTCTCTGCAGACACACAGGTGTGCGAGCAGACGCACTAATGCACACACACACACACACACACACACACACACACACACACACACACACACACACACACACACACACACACACACACACACACACACACACACACACACACACACACACACACACACACACACACACAGGGTTTGACACTAAGGTCTCAGAGGCACTTGCCCGTCGGGCAAGTACAGGTCATTTTCTACTTGCCCACAGGTTTTGCCCACTTGCCCGAAAAGTAAATCGTCCTTTATAATAATAGGTTAAATTTGAATTACCATTCAATTAAACACTTATTTTTTGACTTTCTACTTGCGAATTATGGGGCTGCACGATAAAAAATGTCATACCTCAATATGTATGCCAAATATCCAAATAGCTATGAATATGACTATGGGTTGAAGGTAGGGTAAGTGACATTTTTTGGTTAAAACAAAAAGCGTTTTGTTATGGGTTAAAGCTCTATATTCTGATAGTACTCATTGCAATAGAGTGTTTGTTCAGTAACAGGGGTCTCTCTGTCTCTCCAGCTCTTTGATAGACAGAAAATAAATTTCCAGTTAGGTGACACCATTTCAGCCAATCAGGAGAGAGTACCCATTTATCAGCTTCATTTTTATAATGTTCCAGTTCCAATTTTACATGCTCATTTCTTTGTGTCATCACTTCCAATTTCACTTGTTTAATCTGTATCCTGTCTGAGTTCTCGGTCCTGATTCGATAAAATTGGTATCCTGACTCGAAAAGGCATTTTCTGTTTAATAAAAAGAGCTGGAGAGACAACATGTGCACCTGCCCGTGGGGCAACCAGATAGCAAACTTCACCTGCCCTACCATTTTATTTACCTGCCCCGGGCAGGCGGGCAGGTGTTATTGTCAATCCCTGCACACACACACACACACACACACACACACACACACACACACACACACACACACACACACACACACACACACACACACACACACACACACACACACACACACACACAATTCATTTAAGTGTATTAAATACCAAGTGGTTCTAGTATATGGTATAAAACAATTCAACAACATTAATCCCCCTATTCTTAGTAAATCACAACTGAGTTGGCTCTGTACTTGGACAGCTTTTTTCCCTCTACACCAAATCTCGCCACACGTTCCCCCCCAGAATAGGGTGTGTGGGTTCCAAGTGGTTAACATTCTTAACACCAGACTAGGGAGATAATTGCTACAGTGTATTGTTTAGTGTATTGTTTAAAATCTCTTACCCTGCAATAATCTTTATGCTTTGATCCGACGAGGCAAAACTAAATGGAGTCCAGACTGTTCAGTTGACTGTGAATCAATACACTGACAGTTCTTGGGCAGACATGAACAATTACACCCTTATCTGACAGGGCAGGTACTTTGACCTGCAATCAACAGCACACGCGCGCACGCACGCACGCACGCACGCACGCACGCACGCACACACACACACACACACACACACACACACACACACACACACACACACACACACACACACACACACACACACACACACACACACACACACACACACACACACACACACACACACACACACACACACACACACACACACACACACACACACACACACACACACACACACACACACACACACACACACACACACACACACACACACAGAGAGAGAGAGAGAGAGAGAGAGAGAGAGCACAGCAAACTTATCAGTTTACATGTTTTTACTATTTATACTGTATCCTCAGAGTTGGGGAACATTGTCAGAGCAGAAGGAAGCAAGTTTTATTCCGGGACAACCTTGTATGTGGCTTGATTCATGTGTCATTCAACTAGGACACATCTGTACAATTCCAGCCTTGCTGCAGCACCAGAAGTACCAGATAAAGACCCTGTCATGGCTGATGGCCAGACCAATCCAGACCTGAACCCCATTGAAAACCTCTGGAATGTGATCAAGAAGAGGATGGATGGCCACAAACCATCAAACAAAAGCAGTGCTGCTTGAATTTTGCATCAGGAGTGGCATAAAGTCACTCAAGAGCAATGTGAAAGATTGGTGGAGGAGAGCATGCCAAGACACATGGAAGCCGTGATTAAAAATCAGGGTTATGCCACCAAATATTGATTTGGTGGAATAACACGGCACGCGCACGCACACGCACACACACACACACACACACACACACACACACACACACACACACACACACAAACTCCCCTGAGGTCACATGACTGGAGGTGACTGCTTTACACTTTTATAATTACACTTTACTAATGATTCTAATTACAACACATCACTTCTAACAACTTGTTTAAAATAGCAGATCCACAAGCTCACAACGCATCATAATCGTGACTTGTTGTGAGCTTGTAGATCTTCTATTTATGAAGAATGTTGACTGTCTTCTCTTATGGGGGCCACTGGCTCAATGTTTTATGATTTTAAATACAAATCAGTTTATGTCTCCTTGACATGAAGATGTTTCAGAACCACTGATCTATCTAACTCACATGGACTTCTGTTCTGCTCTGCTCTTCTAAACATGTTGTGACCAGTGTTGAACTCCACTACCTTTTTACTAATCTCTCTGCTCTACTGAATCTGTCAGGAGCCTCGTTCAGAACGTGTCAACAGTGGCCTACAAGTGGGCGTGCCTTCAGATCAGGAAGCGGGCCGCGTTTTACCCAATCAAATGTAGTGGGCGGGATTTACATCTGTGCGCTCGCTTCCCACTGGAAACAAACCCAAACTCATTTAACAATAGCGTCCTCGGAGCCGACAAAACCACGGAAAGTTAGTAACATTTTAACTTGTTCTTCCATTATAGAAACAACTGGGCTTATAACCAAAACGATCCATGTTACGTGGGAGAAATGTTGTTAGTGGGAATGAAAACATTGAGGCAGAGACCAAACGCCGGTTTACAGTATTCGTCGGTCTATTTAATCACTCCTCCCAGAGTCAAATGCAAAGGTAAAAACAGCAGAGGGCGCTGTTTTTCCCTTTTCTTTTACGATGAGTTCCCAGATAACTCGTATTGTAACTAATTACTTTAGCAATTCAACAACATGTGTTACAATGACTGAGATTAAAATAGGCTTCAGAGGATTATAATGTTTATTATCATCCAGTGATCTACTGTCACTCTAACCTCAGCACAGCAAGAGACATGACCCACCCTATTCTGCTTCTGATTGGTTTAGGTTTAGACAGGAGGAGAGATGATTGGTTAAGGTATAGGGTAGGGATGCCACCGATTTTTCGAATTTCCGAATATTCGTTACAGTCTCCATAATCGAAAATGATTTTTAAAATTCGATTTTAATTATATATTTTTTTAATTATATATATATATATACATTTTTTTTTACTTTTGTATGCCTTAGTTTCAATCAAAATATATGCTAATACTAATAATAGTAATATTATAGTCTTAATAATTGTAAATGGCCACAGTTTGTTTTACTGTAAAGTGGAGGAAACCAGCTGCGCTGTCTGTGCAGACTCAGAGTGCTGCTGCAGCCACATACTCAGGGCCGGATTGGCCGTCGGAAGGACCGGGACTATTCCCGGTGGCCTGCCTCAATGAGAAAAAAAAAAAAAATTTTTTTTTTTTTTTTTTTTTTTTTTTATCATCAGGGGGGGGGGGGGGGGGGTGGCGGTGCCGTCGAATAATCGAAAAATATTCGCCAGGGCTGTCCGAATTTCGAATTGGCTCAAGGTCAGATTGTGGCATCCCTAGTATAGGGTCAGATATCATGGTAAGCCAATCTGAGGCAGAGCTGGGCGGGTCTTGCCTTTGTCTCTGTTAAGTGTTGTTATTTGATGGCGCCCTAGCCCTGAAACATGACTGTCATACCATGACAGTCATGGTGCCGAGTCCCCCTGGTCTAAAGTTGTGTTCGATTTTTTCACATTGCCATCTCTCACATAAACATAAACGTTCAGATTTCAAATATAAAGTGCTTACCACCGAGCCACGGATGTTACAAGGCGATGCGGACCGCGATGAGTACCCGTATCTCCTGTATTGTTCAATAAAAAGCATTTAATCCCATCGCCGGCCATTTTCTTTTTTAGTTTTTTTTTGTTTTGTAATGTATCAGAGTGCAATACACCTCCCAACCATTAGTGTCGCATGGTTGAAAGTATCGGAGACAATTTGGAGAAAATGGCCGGCAATGGGATTAAAATGCTTTTTATTGAACAATACAGGAGATACGGGTACTCATCGCGGTCCGCATCGCCTTGTAACATCCGTGGCTCGGTGGTAAGCACTTTATATTTGAAATCTGAACGTTTATGTTTATGTGAGAGATGGCAATGTGAAAAAATCGAACACAACTTTAGACCAGGGGGACTCGGCACCATGACGCTTGTATACAAGCGTCATGTGAACCATGGCTAATGGCGCCCTTACTCTGTCTATTACGGTAGCCTATTGTATTGTGTTGCACAACTTGTACAGGGCTTACGGTACGCTCAGGATGTGATGTCATCACGTTTTCAGTGAGCACGCCAGATCATTCCAGAGGGAAGAGTGTAAACACACTGAGCGTTTGTATGCGCTACTACTAATAAATATGCCAGCAGGCTAAAGATACTAAAAGAGTAACTTTTACTTATTCTCCATCACGCATGGACACTGTGCACCACAGCTCGAATGCTTGACAGTCTCCCTGGTGCAAACATACACAGGAAACACTCACACCTCTACGCAAGCACGCAGGCGTGCACGTGCACACACACAAGTTCCTTTAAGTGTATTAACCCCTTCACCCTCTTAGTAAAACACAGCTGAGTTGGCTCTGTACTTGGACAGCTTCCCTCTACACCAAATCTCTTTGCCAAAAAATTGCTGATCTACAAGCTCACAATAAATCACAACGCCACACGTTCCCCTCCAGAATAGGGTCTGTAGGGTTCAAGTGGTTAACATTCTTAACACCAGACTAGAGAGATTATTGCTACAGTGTATTGTTTAAAATCTCTTACCCTGCAATAATCTTTATGCTTTGATCCGACGAGGCAAAACAAAATGGAGTCCAGACGGTTCAGTTGAATCAACACACTGACAGTTCTTGGGTACAGTGATGAAAATACTTTGACCTGCAATCAACAGCACACACACACACACACACACACACACACACACACACACACACACACACACACACACACACACACACACACACACACACACACACACACACACACACACACACACACACACACACACACACACACACACACACACACACACACACACACCAACAACAAGGTATCACATGACCAAACTCCCCTGAGGTCACGTGACTTACTGTCAGCTGTGGAGGTGAATGCTTTACACTTGTAAACTCTGATGTGATTATAATTACAACATGTCACTTCTAACAGCTTTTTAAAAATAGCAGATCCACAAGCTCACAACACATCATATCGTTGTGAGCTTTTAGATCTGCTATTTTTGAATACTTTTTATGTATTTATATATTTTCAGATGGGGTCCACCACCAAATACATATCAATTATTTAAAAAATATATCAGTTTAGGTCTCCTTGACATGAAGATGTTTCAGAACCACTGATCTATCTAACTCACATGGACTTCTGTTCTGCTCTGGTCTTCTAAATATGTTGCTGACCAGTGTTGAACTCCACTACCTTTTTACTAACTAGTATTTAACTAATTACTTTAGCAATTCAACAACATGTGTTACAATGACTGAGATTAAAATAGGCTTCAGAGGATTATAATGTTTATTATCATCCAGTGATCTACTGTCACTCTAACCTCAGCACAGCACGAGACATGACCCGCCCTATTCTACCTCTGATTGGTTTAGGTTTAGACACAAGGAGAGATGATTGGTTAAGGTATAGGGTCACATATCATGGTAAGCCAATCTGAGGCAGAGCTGGGCGGGGCTTGCCTTTGTCTCCCTGGTGCAAACATACGCAGGGAACACTCACACCTCTACGCAAGCACGCAGGCGTGCACACACGCATGCGCGTGCACACACGCACACGCACACGCACACACACACACACACACACAAGTTCATTTAAGTGTATGAAATACCAAGTGGTTCTAGTATAATGTATAAAACACTTCAACAACATTAATCCCCCTATTCTTAGTAAAACACAGCTGAGTTGGCTCTGTACTTGGACAGCTTTTTTCCCTCTACACCAAATCTCTTTGCCAAAAAAAATCTGATCTACAAGCTCACAATGCGTCACAACGCCACACGTTCTACTCCAGAATAGGGTCTGTGGGGTTCAAGTGGTTAACATTCTTAACACCAGACTAGAGACATTATTGCTACATTATTGCTATTATTGTTTAAAATCTCTTACCCTGCAATAATCTTTATGCTTTGATCCGACGAGGCAAAACAAAATGGAGTCCAGACGGTTCAGTTGACTGTGAATCAACACACTGACAGTTCTTGGGCACAAACATGAAAAATTACACCCTTATCTGACAGGGCAGGTACTTTGACCTGCAATCAACACACACACACACACACACAAACACACACACACACACACACACACACACACACACACACACACACACACACACGTCAGCAACACAGCATTTATGACACTGTGCAGGTAAATGTTTAACCACATTGTGTTGTGAGCTTGTCGATCGGCTATTTGGCTATTTTCAAATAGCCAAAGTTTGAATAGGGCTGAAGTGGTTAATGTAAGTTTTCAAATGATTGTTTTGGAGTAAAAGTATAATATGTGTCTCTGAGATGTAGTGGAGTAGTGACCTGTGCAGCCAGGCGGATGTAGCATCCAGACAGGAAGGCCAGAGCCAGCACACCAAACACAATCACCAGCAGCATGAGGCTCAGCTCCTCTCCAGAGCCATCACACCAAACACAACCACCAGCAGCATGAGGCTCAGCTCCCCTCCAGAGCCAGCACACCAAACACAACCACCAGCAGCATGAGGCTCAGCTCCCCTCTAGAGCCAGCACACCAAACACAACCACCAGCAGCATGAGGCTCAGCTCCTCTCCAGGGATGTGGTTCAGGTAGGCCAGCCGGTCCTCCTTACTGAGCTGCAACCAGTACACCTGGTGGAGAGAACAAGGTACTACGCTTTAGATGAGTTTTTTTTATTTCAAGGACCCCCCCCCCCCCCCCCATAACTCTGAGAGGTCACAAACTGTTGTGACCTCTGAGTGTACAAATGTTTTTTTTATCCAACTGTCAAATACCGGTGGTTCTTGAACGTTTTTTATTTTAAGGACCAGCATAACTCTTGAGAGTGTACAAATGTGTACACTCTCAGAGTTACAGACCTGTAAGGGTCCATTTGGTTCCATGTGAACACTCTCAGAGTTACAGACCTGTAAGGGTCCATTTGGTTCCATGTGAACACTCTCAGAGTTACAGACCTGTAAGGGTCCATTTGGTTCCATGTGTACACTCTCAGAGTTACAGACCTGTAAGGGTCCATTTGGTTCCATGTGTACACTCTCAGAGTCACAGACCTGTAAGGGTCCATTTGGTTCTATTTGTACACTCTCAGAGTTACAGACCTGTAAGGGTCCATTTGGAAACCCCTCAAGTAACCCAGGGGGTCCCCGGACCCCACTTTTAGAACCTCTACAATAACATGTATCAATGCAGTATGTATGATTGAATTAGTGTTAAGACCCATTAAGACCAGGAAAGCATCTGTCATTTTACATTTTAACCATTATATTATGCTTTGGCTATTCAAAAATAGCAGATCTACAAGCCCATAGCGCGGCACTCGGTGCCGCGCTATGGGCTTGTAAATCTGCTATCCTGAACATTAATGTGCAAATCTTTGAATACATACATTTTTTTAAACTACATTTTTAACCCAAGTGTTTGCTTATGGGGGGTCCCTGGAACAACGTGTTTTGATGGGGGTCCCTGGAACAACGTGTTTTGATGGGGGTCCCTGGAACAACGTGTTTTGATGGGGGTCGGCGGCCAAAAACATACAATTTTGGGGGACCGATGCGTTAAAGAGGGAATGGTTTAAAATCCTAAAGCATTCCAACACTAGTTGGAATAAGTAATAATATATATATGTGTATGTTTTAAAGCATTTATAACTCAAATCTTTGATTCTGGGGGTCCCTGGAACACAATATTTTGAGATGGGGGTCTGCGGCCACATACATATACTTTTGGATTTAGAAGACATTTGTAGAATCCCCAGAAGCTAATTTAAAGTTAGGTTTGAGTTCAAAATGTTTGCTTTATAATATATATTCAAAGATTTGCACAAATGTTCATGATTTTCCAAAAATAGCAGATATACAAGCTCATAGCGCTGCACTCGGTGACCCCCCCCCCCATAACTCTGAGAGGTCACAAACTGTTGTTGCATTTGTACACTCTGAGTTACAGAAAATAGCAGATCTACAAGCTCACAACAACTCGCGTTGTGAGCTTGTAGATATGCTATTTTCAAATTTTTGACAATTTGACCGATGTTTGACCAGTTTGTATATAGTTTGGTCACTTTACTGTCATTTCCCCCCCCCCCCCCCCCCCCCCCAGCCAATTGTATAGGGCCTGAAATGGGCTTACTAGTAAAAGTATGAGAAACAGTGTAAGGATGTCATGGTTTCTGTGGAGCTTCTACTGTTCCTGTGGTGACTGGAGCAGCTTGTTCTGGACGACATCAATCAAACACAACTCATAATTACCTGGAGAGAAATGAGTTTCAGGTCACCATCAACCACCCACCCGCACGCGCACACACACACACACACACACACACACACACACACACACACACACACACACACACACACACACACACACACACACACACACACACACACACACACACACACACACACACACACACACGCCATTTTATGTTTAGTTGGGCTCGGGTGTTGCCTCTGAAAATAGCTGATCTACGAGCTTGTAGATCGGCTATTTTCAGCATGCAACCAAGTGTAAAATCAGCCATTACGACACAATCAAGACACCGCTAAGATACATTTTAGTCGACTAAATCAACTGTAGATTTATTCGACTATAATCTTATATTTTGTCGACTAAAACTAGACAAAAACTCAAACATTTCAGATGACTAAATTATGACATTTGATTCAAAAGACTATGACTAAAACTAAATCTAAATCAACAGTGATGTGAATACAGTTTGTACATCACAGATCAACAGAACATGAAGAAAGGATGAATAAGCTGTGTTGCAGCAGCTTGATAAAGAACCATCACAGCTCTCCTTCAGTGTTGACTGACTGACCTGTAATCAAAGTTTACAATAACACTGTGATTCTCAAAGTGGGGTCCGGGGGTCCTTGAGGGGGTTCCACGGGGTCCCCCAAAATGTGTTAATATAGCATCAAAATCAGTTCAGCCACTTCAGACCTACATACATCAACTATTTGAAAATAGCAGATCTACAAGATCAGCAATTGGCATGATCTGTAGATCTTTTAGAACGTTTTTCAAAACCTTTTCAGGTGGGTGTCTGCGGCCAAATATACACGTCAGTGTCCAGCCGGGACCAGCTAACTCCTTTTTCAGTTTTTTTTTTTTTTTTTCATAAATCAACGCTATTGAACCCCCTCTACATCTGTGTAATTTTTTTTTTAATAATAACATATGAAAAGTATTAAAAAGCGCCTCTGACGAAAACTCCTAACTCCATTGGACCCTCAAACTGTCCGTCAAAAACAAACAACTCCCCCCTCCTCTCAGGCTCTCGAGAAGCTCTGCTCTGTATGAGGCAGACAGGGAGAAGATTTTTCAATGCTTTTGGGAGAACATAAACTGGGAAGAGAAGAGAATGTATGTGCAAGGTTTGATAGATGTCACCCCAGTAAAGAGGAGAAGGGTGTCTTCACAAAGGTCATCTGCTCGTGTTTTCTTTTTAAATGTTAATGGACAGAGAATGAGTGTGTGCAGGAGTTTGTTTCAAACATCTCCAAGAGCTCAAGGAGATCATGCCAAAAGACTTTCACAGCTTTTATGACAATCTAAAGCACTAAGAAACACCCACCACACACACACAACAGTGTGATAATAAAATGTTGATAGGTATATGATAGGTAAATTCAACTGTGGTTGTTATTGTTAGTGCAGTAGGCTACAGATTTGATAGGCTAAAGATTATATTTTTCATGAATGTATTTTGTATTTATATGCCATTTTTTTATTGTTGGTGTGCCATGATCGCTTTTGTTAAATACATGATTGAGTATTGAGGCAGAATTGTTTGTTGCACTCAACTGTAGAAGAACAACAGTGGTAACAGTTAGATCCATGGTTGTTTACAATGCATGTTAAAATAAAAGTTGTTTAAGTACAGAATTCAGCTTGATCTATAGTATATGAGGATGGCGCTCACCATAAATAGCTGATCTCCAAGCTCACAATGCGTTGTGATGTGTTGTGAGCTTTGAGATCCATTGCCAGCTGTTCTTATCAATGATGGACAAAACCTCCTAACTCCACTTGCACTGGATTTGGGTAAAGTGGTGATAATATAATGACACATGCAAGTATCTGATAATATATAAAGTCACAATACCAAGTTTGATGAGGCAGTATTGCTTTGTTTTAAAAAATATAAGGTTTTCTTCATTTTCTGAAAAATTGATATTTTGTTTTTCATTTCCTGAACAATTACCATTTTGGATTTAGCTGGTTCCGGCCGAACAGCAGAGATATATATGATTGATTTGTCTTTATTAAAGTGTCATGCTTCCAAGGAAGCCCCGCCCACATGGACTTACAGGACACTTTTACATTTCATTTGACATGAACAATGAACCCACATGATAATTCACAAACAATGAGCCAAACTAATAATCAACTAAAACACTCAAGAGCTCAAGCTTCACACTGTATATATAATACCCACATTGTATTCATTTGAGGGTCCTTGACATGAAAACGTTCTACAACCACTGCTGTAACACATGATAAACACATCTCTGTCTGTGTCTATCAGTCCAAAGCCTAAACTCTGTTTACATATATAGTACCCAGTTTGAATCCAACTCCTACAATATATCACATCTAAATGGGAATCTACATGTAAATCTTACATTGAGATATTCAACTTTTCTAAGCACACTGTAACACATTAAGAAAGTGAATGTTTTTCACCAATGACTTTTCTGCTTATAGGTCTACATCTTAACAGACCATTAACTAATGCAACATCAATACTGTACTGAATGAAGTGGTCCAAACAAGTAAACACACACTACACCATGTATTGTTGGCAGACAATGGTTATTAGCTTGTTCAAAATGACCTTGCATTACCATATTTCCCAAAATGTATGAAAACAAACTTAAAAATGACAGAAAACATGGTTTTAATATTCAAATGTATTTCAGAATGCAGGTAAATACTGTCCCTGGTTGTTCCAGGTACGATTCCAGGCCATGCCAGCAATGTGTCCCTGAGCAAGACTCTTAACCCGTTATTGCTCCGCGAACGGCGTAAAATACTCAATGCAGAGGACACATCGTATGTGCAAATATATTATATATACTATACTATATTAAAGCCACACAAAATACCCCCATAAAAAAGAGGGTGTTTAAGAACTATTAGTGCAACTCCAAACACTGCAACAAGAACAGCCTGAAGCTTCAAGTCTTATAATATCTGTGAAGCTGTAAACATTTGACTCCTTTTTGACTGTAAGAACAACAGTCTATTGTCAATGAAAGAACAGTATTGTCCATGAGGCTGTAAACCTTGTACTGTATGCACAAGGAAAACACAATAGAGTGTGGCGGGGCACCCTAAGTTTGACTTGCGCTCGTTTCACTTGTGTTCTTTGGGATGCCTCCCTCGCGCTCTGGAGCAGAACCAAGACACTTCTTTACAGTTTCACTGAAGTCCTTGTGGGTCAGCTTGAGGTCGAACTGCCGAGCAGCAGCTGAAAGACAAGATTACAAAAATAAGAGTGAGGAAGAGAGAGAGAGAGTGTGTGTGTATGTCCCATACAACTTCCTGTTATATTAATAAGAAAATCACCCTCACTCTGTACAGTAACACAAGCTACAGTCAGCAGCCAGTTAGCTAATAGACTGGACTGGAAAGAGGAGCAAACGGCTAGCCTGGCTCTATCCAGGTAATAACATTTGCATCCGAGCACCTCTAAAGCTCACCAATTAGGTTGTCTTTTTTTGGGTTTATTTCTTATAGCTTGTACTTTCACCATCACCTGATTCCAACCTAACCTTTTCTGTTGGATTAAGTTTTGTCATTTCATGCTTTATTCTTCAACAGGGGATTACAGAGAGACATGGAACAAGGGAAGACATGCAATACAGTGTTAGATTCAAACTCGGTACTATATGGCTCACAAAGAGCATAATTATGTTCTGAATCACCATCAGTCACGCCTCACTCCCTAAACTTAAGCTATTAAGTAGTGTGCAGGGGAGGAAACTCACCAAACATGCAGTCTTGTATTGCTGTTTGCTGCTGCAACGCTTGTCTTTCTTTCCAGCCCAGTTTTACTGACAGGCCAAGGCGTTAGTCAGAGCAGTTTCCAGCATCCGTCTGATCAGGTTCTCTGAATTGGTGCCTCCTAACAGAGCCAGGCCAGCAATCTAAATCAGACGAGAGGAAAAAAATAGGCCACTGCTTTAACTGTTGTATTGAGCTACGTTCTGTGGGACATACGTTAGAAACAGCACAACAGCGCTCTTATTTCATACACAGAGACCAACTTTGTCTTTACACACTTGATACACTGATATTGCAGCCCATGGTATTCAGTCAAGTTCATGCCAGTCGTTACTTTTTAACCACTTTAATCCTGATGTCCCAATTTTGGTCATGTCAATATGCAAAGAAATATAGGAAATGTGAGCAAGACCGCACTGATATTATCCACATTTCATAAATGAATGCAGTTCAGTCTGTCAAATAAATGACCATCTTTTGACGGACTGATTCATTCTTCAGCAATGATTCAGCTTCATTGAAGTCGTATTCATTGGCGATTGGCAGCTGGATGGGGAACATATGGGTTGTGGCTGACCCTGGTCCCTGACTACCAGCCGGGGTCCATGTTACCCTCTGCCAACTCATTCTTGATGACCTGCACATCTCTGGACAGGTCCTTTACCACCACAAGTACTGCAGCGAGCATTGAAGTCATCTTCTGGATGGTAATGTCTTAAGAAAAATTAAAGTGAAAAGTGTTAAGTGAGAATTGAAGATAACCTGCAAATGACTCATGAGGAATTACACTAAGTCTAATAGACTTGCCTTTCAAAAGCAGCCTGGTGTCATCGCTGTGCGTCCCCTAAACACTGAGGCAGCCTCAGTGTTAAGGCTCCCCTAAACACTGAGGCTGCCTCAGTGTTAAGGCTCCCCTAAACACTGAGGCTGCCTCAGTGTTAAGGCTCCCCTAAACACTGAGGCTGTACATGAAGCAGATACAGCATGTAGTCTAGAGCAGTAGGCTACTTCTCAAACCTTTCAAGGACCCCCACAATGACATGTATTTGGCTGCGGACCCCCCCTCTGAAACACATTTTGTGCCAGGGATTTTTCAAAAAATAGCAGATCTACAAGCTCATAGCGCGGCACCGGTGCCGCGCTATGAGCTTGTAGATCTGCTATTTTTTAATAGACACAGTGTGTGTGTGTGTGTGTGTGTGTGTGTGTGTGTGTGTGTGTGTGTGTGTGTGTGTGTGTGTGTGTGTGTGTGTGTGTGTGTGTGTGTGTGTGTTAGGCTCTATATGGACACTTGTGTTACATATAAATATCATCCTTTGGTAGAACATATTAAGGTTTTAGGATTCTATCAACTTATTGTCCTTGTGTTAGTTAACCCTTTAAGACCCTTTAATGACTTCTAAATCCTAACGGTTGTATGAAAAAACCTGTTTCTATGTCATTGGTGCTCAAAACATTTTCATGTCAAGGACCCCTAAAATGATATGTATTTGGCCATGGACCCCCATCTCAACATATGTTGTTCCAGGGACCCCCAGAAGCAGAGATCGAGGTTAAAAATTATCGCTTGCAAAAAAGAAGAAGAAAAGGGTTTGCACAAAATCCCACGATTTTTCTAAAATAGCAGATCTACAAACTGAGCTGGTAGATCTGCTATTTTTGAATAGCCAAAGTAATGTAAAAATGACACAGATGCTTACCCGGCTTTAATGTGTTGAGGAGTCTGGGCCACGTTCACTGACTAGTTCTCTGTGGACTGACATTCTGGGAAGATTGTAAAAGACAAATAATGCAAAACAAGAGGCTGAAATACTGTTCTATCTCAGCTCTCATAGACAGTCTGTCTATCTGGAGAAGACAATGTTTCATATCCTTCACTATTACATGTTTTTATCAACATGAACTTATTATTTATGCATAAACATGAATTAACATTATTCCATACTTCTGCTCTGACAACAGTTAATACTGTATTGACTTACTAGAAAGACACTTTACAAGACCCTACTGGAGAGAATTAACTCATTTATCAACACCAACAATAAACATTTATCAACACAAAAGGTAGACTAACATATTAACAACTCTCACACTGCCAGGGTTTTTATAAAATAGTTTGAACCTCTGTCAGCATGTTTCCAGGTAAAACATAGGACATTCCCGGTTTATTTATTAACATTGAAGTGAATGGAGCAGCAACTTTTTGGAAAATGTTTTCTCCTGGTTCTTTGAGAAGAACGAAAAAAAAAAAAAAAAAAAAAGATAAATAATAATTTTAGAAATGTTTTTATTTTGTTTTTTATTTAAAAAAAAAAAACGTTTATAAACGTTGTTGGCAGTATAAGAGTTATTTAACCCTTTAAGACCGGGAACGCATCTGTGTGTCATTTTAACATTTCTTTGGCTATTCAAAAATAGCAGATATACAAGCTCATTGCCGCACTATGAGCCTGTAGATCTGCTATTTTTGAAATAATCGTTAAATAATCGTGAACATTTTACAATTCTTTGAAATTAATATTTTTTTTAATTGAACATTTTTAACTATTTTACAACTTCTGGGGGGTCCCTGGAGCAAAATATGTTGAGATGGGGGTCCACGGCCAAATACATAACATTTTTGAGAGCCACTGATATTATAGCAACATGTTTTTTTTTTTTAAACTGTTAGGATTCAGAAGACATTTGTAGAATCCCCCAGAAGCAAAGAATATAAGTTACAGAATGTTACCTTTAAAAATATATATTCAAAGACCCACGATTTCCCCCAAAAAATGCAGATCTACAAGCTCATAGCGTGGCACTCGGTGCCACGCTATGAGCTTGTAGATCTGCTATTTTTGAATAGCCTAAAGAAATGTAAAAAATGACACAGATGCGTTCCCGGTCCTGATGGATTAAACACACAACAGGAGCTTTAAACACTAAAGGCAGAAACACAAATACTGTAAAAGTGAAACAAACCAAAACACAGGTGTGTGTGTGTGTGTGTGTGTGTGTGTGTGTGTGTGAGCAGCAGTAATGGCTGCCATCAATCTGACTGCTTAGACCTTTAGATTCAACTACACACAATAAACTAAAACACAATCACCACATTTCTGGTAAAACCCTCAAGACAAGCTTTGTTTTACATCACAGAGCTTATTTTGAACATGTTTTATGTTCTAATACTTTATTTACCTGAACAAACAGGGACAAACTGATGTTGTTCTTTCTCTCTTCCTTGAAGAATGACGTCACCTGACCACCTGGAACTACCTGTGTCTCTCACAGGTGGAGTCGCCCCCTTGTGGTGAAACGTGGGATAGGTCTTTTCCTACTGCTCATTCCAAGACACAATAAGGCTCTTAAAGGGACACTTCACCGATTTTGCAACCAGATCTTATTTTAATGAAGTTTAGGACTCAAGAAACAAGATCCTGTTTTTTTTTTTGTGTAATCTATGTTTTTAGATATCAAGTAATCTTCGAATACATTTGTGACGTTATTTACGTGAGATTGGTCTCATTCCTTTCTGCACTACATGTTGTCTCGACGCGTCTCAGTCAAGATTTGGTCCAACCTTGAACCGTCTTGGACTCAGCCCCATAGAGTTGTAAATAATCCCCACCCCTTTAGCTGCAGAGTGACGCATTACTTTGCCTGAGTTACATCTTCTGATAGTTGTACTTCAATGTTGACATGAAATAATAATCCTGTTTAGTGTTTCATAAGCGCAAGCGTGAAATAATCCAAATACAACGTGGAGCGACGCGACGGTAAACAAACACTGTGAAAGGCTAGGATCATAATATCAAGGATTCGACAGTTATGTCGCTACTACACGGAAGTAGAACGGCTAAAGATACCAAGGATTTGTCAGTGATGTGACATCACTAACGAATCCTTGAACATGAAGGATGAGATGGACGCTTTTGACTTCCAGTGTTGCCAGATATTGTGAAAGAAATAAGAAACCAGGTCTATGAAAACAAGCCCAAAAGAAGATAACTAAGCCAAGAGCACTTTACACCTAGACATGGGATATTATATATTTGAAAAATGCCGATCTACAAGCTCACAACACGTTGCGATGTTACCCATTGTGAGCTTGTAGATCTGCTATTTCCCAAAAAATCTTGAGGGGAAAAAAGTGCAAAATGTGGAGTATTTTTTTATCGTTTTAACAACACATATTTGGCACAAATTATAATTTCAGATGGGGGTCCGTGGAAAAATACATGAACATGTTTGAGAACTACTGGTTTAAACAACAATCAAAACATTTGGAAGGATACAAGCCCAAATATCAACTACATTTTAGAAAGAAGCCGCTTATAATAAGCAGACATGGCAACACTGAACACTGGCACACATGTTGTGTGTTGTCGTTGAAGATCACACCCACAGGCAGCCTCCACTCCCCCACAAGGAGATGCAGTGCACCAAAGCATTATGGTCATTGTAGTATTGCAGCGTTCCAGTCAAATCCTAGTCAAACACACAGATTTCATAATTTTTCTGGCCATAGGGTGCAAATTTTAAATTGTTCTACTGTTATCTACTACAAATACTATTAACATTGAGTGATTGCAGTTTCTTCCAGGGGTGAAATTCTCCTTTAAACATACAAGAAACATACATGATAAAACACACATGTGGGGCTGCCTCAGTGTTTAGGGGAGCCTTAACACTGAGGCTGCCTCAAATTTGTGTAGATCTAATGTTTTGTAGATCTAATGCTCCCCTCAGAAAAGGAATTATAGGGTTCAAGTGGTTAATGTAAAATAAACTAAATCCTATCACACAAAGATTTGGTGGACCCCCTATAGTAGCTCTGAGGACCCCCTAGGGGTCCCGGACCCCCTGTTGAAGACCCCTGATGTAGACAGTGTCCTAACATACATTTAACAATGAAACAAAATGCATATAAAGATATGCAGTTAAAATATTTTTGTATAATTGTTGTGCTATTGCTCGTTTAGATGTTTGAATGTTCATGAAAGACAATGGACTGGACCTGATGGGGAAAGCGTCAGAGTAAAGAGCTGGGTGGGATTTGAACCCTCGAACCTCTGGATCATGTAGACAGAGCTTCAACACACTGTGCTGCCTGCTGCCTTGCTTCATCACAGTCTTCATTCTGCTTTGATTAACAACAAACAATGATACAATAAAAAGAAGAAAAAAAACTTACAACAGCATATTAGTCTATGGTTTGTTGTGTTGCTTGTCTAGATGTTTGAAGGTTCAGAAACCACAATGTCTCTGGCTTTTATGTCATTATCCATTTGTCTTTTGATGAAGCTTAACATAAAATGTAACACAGTGGCTCAATGGATCAAGAGTCTGCCTACAAAATGGGAAGTTGAAAGTTTGATTCCCAGCTCTGACACAGAGTGAACGTGTCCCCAACATCTTGCCAACTGTTGAATACTTATTTTGTGTGTCCGTGGGGGTCCGTGGCCAAATGCATATCAATGTGGGGGTCCTTGACAACAAAATGTTTGAGAACCACTGAGCAGAAGGTCACAGGTTCAAGTCCCGACTCCAACAGTGTGTCTGAGTGTTCTTAAGTAAGACACTAAACTCCAACCTGCTCCTCTGTGGGCAGACATCAGCTGGACAAAGCTGAAAGCTCCATTTCTCCCACAAGATCAAATAGGTCTAATTAGAAGATGAATAAAGCTGCTATCGGGCAGAATGCCTCGTTAATTAAAGCACAAGTTAGTGAAAATAGCAGATCTACAAGCCCACAAGCTTGTGGATTGGCTTTTCTCGCTATTTTATTAAATGTGTTTTTAAAAATAAAAAAGGAATGGGTTTGGACACAATATTTTGTATATATTAGTGAATGAAATGTATAATGTATTAAATAAAATAGGTAAAATCAAATACATCTTAAAAAATTAGAGTGAGCAACACTTTATTAGCAAAAAAGTATTTTATTGATATCCTGATAGGACAGTGATAAAAAGCCACAAGGAACCTTAGTTTTGGAGATTCCTCTAGATAATAATAAGAATAACTTTTAACAGAGTATTTCACTACACAATACAATACAATACACTGCAGTATTGATACTTTTACTTGTGAGTACTTCTTCCATCACTGTATTAAAGCACATAACTGCTGTGTATTTTAATGCAGTTCAAACGTGCAGATCCCCATAATGTCCAGCAGATGGCAGTGCAAAACCATATATTTTATATAGATGAATAATTGATTGATTCTTTCACAGTCGCTACAAAACAAAGACATGACACAATCACAACCACTTTATCCATGTATTTGTCGCAGAAAATATTTCAAGAACGAAAAAGTGGACCCCCAGAAGCAAATATTTGAGTTAAAAATATTCGCTTTAAAAATATATATATATTCAAAGATATGCACACATTTTAGATTTTTCAAAAATAGCAGATCTACAAGCTCATAGCGCGGCACTCGGTAATCTGCTGTTTTCCAAATCATTAGTTTGTTGCTCGGTGGTGATCCAACTTTTCCATGTCAAGGACCCCCAAAATCATATGTATTTGGCCTTGGACCTTGCAAATAAAAGGTGTGAGAACCACTAGTACTAGTGGACTCATAATGTGTCATATAGTGTCGTAGTAAATCACTGTCATACATATTCTGAAGAAAACCTGGAGACTGACATTCAGTAATTGGTTCTTATGATCAAAATAAGAACAATAATGTTATGAAAAACAGAGAATCTAAGTCTTTACCACGGACACATTGATGAGCCCTGCTGCATGGCCATGGGCAGAAAGAAACTGGACGTATGATTCTCATTGTAAAAACATATAAATATGATACAGTATGTAATGATAGGATATAATATGATACAGTATGTAATGATAGGATATAATATGATACAGTATGTAATGATAGGATATAATATGATACAGTATGTAATGATGGATATATTATGATACTGTATATAATAATAGAATATAATATGATAAATGTCTCATTCTTGGTCTAGTGTGATGAATGCACTGAAGTGGAATGAGAGCTGGATGAACACGTTTATGAATAAACATTTTATCTTTGAATGAGTGTGAGCAGAAAAATGATGGAGATGGCGTTGTTTGGAACTTGTTCAGATCACCAACATATTGGAAGGGGTATAAAGCAGAATCTTGCCTTTATATCTTTATTAGCAAGAAGAAGGATACTATTGGAGTGGAAATCACCACTGGCCCCTAAAGCATCTGTATGACTTAAAGACCTCACAATGTACCTACATTTGGAGAAAATTAAATTTAATCTGAGAGGATCACTGGGAAAATTCGATCAGGTGTGGGGCCCTATGATTAAATATATAACTAAATTAAAGACGTTACAGGACAGATAAAGCAAACACCACCATCGACACGTTGACAAGCTCTAGGTTAATACATGCTAAAGGAAGAAAATAACGGATTCCTACTTTCCTTTTTTGTATACACTCCATATGTACCATGGGGAGGGTTAGCGAGGGAAATCATAATACTTATGAATTGATTATGTATTTTTTATTTTTTATTTTGAGTTATGTAAGTTACATGTCTGAATGTTGTATATGGGATTGGAGTGGGGGGTAGTAAGGGCACAAAAAAAAGCTTTTGACATCCTATAGCAACTGTATTCCCATGTACTTGTCAAAAGCAATAAATACACATTTAAGAGTGTGAGCAGAAAAATTAAACAATAACATATCACGTGTGTTCTGATTATTGTGCACAGTGTATCGTGTTAATGAGGAATCTAAACAGCACAGAGTAAGGATTTCTAATTAATTTAGAGATCTGTTATTTATGGGTGCTTCTGTAGGTCTATCCATCAGTGAGACAGTTTACAGTTGGTAGTAAGCTTTGTATCTATAGTGAGCTGTATTGATTGATTGAATATTTTATCAGGCAGAAATGTAAAACAGCACAAGTACAGTTAATAACACTTTGTCTAAAAGGTCCGTCCAAAAAAGTCCTTGCGGTCTTGTTTCCATTGAGGTCGTGACATGACAACACTATGAATATTAATACACAGGAACAACGACATGTCAAGAATACATTTATTAAACTATTCATACTTCTACACATGATCATACAATAACATGTGAAGAATGAGAATAATATCACATTCATATTCAATTAAAACACAATAATGGAATGAGTGAGGAAACAATGATGTAATAATGAATCAATGAATAAACAATGATTGATTTGAGTTCATAAACACATTTAGTAGATGTTTGAATCCAGAGTGATTGACAAAGTCCAAGATGAGAGTCAAACTATGAGTCAAATCTGCTGTCAAAATGAACACTGCTCACATCACTCGGGTGGCTCAGTGGTAAAGTCCCTGCCCACCACCACGGAGGTTGTGGGTTACAATCCACCGTGGTGCATCCGGCTTTGTCCAACGTCTATGTGAACACAACTGGGGGGGGGAGGAGTGGGACGAAGGCCCTACGTCCTGCCGGTGGGGGCTCCTCACTGGCAGGTGAGCCAATAGGAGACAACACAGAGATGTGTGTGGGGAGGAATTCATTGGCATGACGACTAAACTGGGGAGAAACTTTGATAAATGATTGGCTACTAAGTTAAAAACATGTAATAAAAATAATGAACACTGAACACTGATCACAATGTGTCGCTTTGTGACGTAGATCTTAGATATTAGAGGGGGGGGGGGGGGGGATGGACCAATTACAAAACCCTGTGGGACTCCAGTCAATAAAGTATAAGGGGTTAACTGGTTAAGTATAAAGGTTTATATACAATAAACAACATTGCTACTGTGAGAATTACATGACCAAATATAGTTATATTTGTGCCAGGGACCCCCATTTGAACACATTTGTGCCACGGACCCCCATTTGAACATAATTTGTGCGACGGACCCCCATTTGAACATAGTTTGTGCGACGGACCCCCATTTGAACACATTTGTGCCACAGACCCCCATTTGAACACATTTGTGCCACAGACCCCCATTTGAACACATTTGTGCCAAGGACCCCCATTTGAACATATTTGTGCCAGGGACCCCCATTTGAACATATTTGTGCCAGGGACCCCCATTTGAACACATTTGTGCCAGGGACCCCCATTTGAACACATTTGTGCCACGGACCCCCATTTAAACACATTTGTGCAAGGGACCCCCATTTGAACATATTTGTGCCACGGACCCCCATTTGAACACATTTGTGCCAGGGACCCCCATTTGAACTTATTTGTGCCAGGGACCCCCATTTGAACACATTTGTGCCAGGGACCCCCATTTGAACTTATTTGTGCCAGGGACCCCATACAAGATTTCGGTTATAATCTTCTAAAATATATTATATAAAAACTTTTTTTTAAAGTAATAGATCTACAGGCTCACAACACATCGCGATGCGACACGTTGTGAGCTTGTAGATCTGCTACTTTCAAATATGAAAGTAGCAGATAATATATACAGAGGTTAACGCGTTTAAACTGATTTAGAGACGACTGGTTCTCAAAGTGAGGTCCAGGGGCCCCCGGGGGTCCTTGAGGGGATACCAGGGGGTCCTAAGCTAAATCATTAAATATACAGCATCAAAATCAGTGTAACCACTTCAACCATCACTTACTTTGCTGTTGGAAAATAGCCGATCTACAAGCTCACAATGTGTCATAATGTGACGCGTTGTGAGCTTGTAGATCTGCTATTTTAGGATTTTATCATTTGTAATATTTTAAACGACACAAATCTTGTCGTCAGGGGTCAGAGGTCAAATGCATCGGGGGTCCTTGACATGACAACGTTAGAGAAACACTGAATCTACAGGAGCTTTAATGTGTGACTGTCACTGTGCTGCTTATTACATCATCATGATGATGTCACCGTGATGTCATGATGAGTCACTCATGCCCAAATATTGAGTCCATGACGTCAGACTCAGCTAGTATCAAAGTATCCTGGCAACAGTGGTAACCATGACAACCTGCACTCACTCAAACATGTTGAGTAACCATGGTGACCTGATGTCATCCTCACATAGAGACTCTATCTCTGCTCACACAGACACACTGAGGAGGAGTCCCAGGGTAACCTGAACCCAGCATAGAGAGGTTCAAAGAATGTGGTCTGGAAGGTGTACAGGTGTGCCAGTGAGTCAGAGGACCCTTTATAGAAGGACAGAGTCCCAGCAGGCCAGTCCAGATACACTGATACTCTGTTAGAGTCAGAGGGACTGACAGGGAGGACAGTGTCCTTCCTATTGTGTCTGACAGTGTATCTGTTACCATGACCACCATCTCTACAGTCCAGACTCCAGGACTTGTCATTGTATCCAAGCCTACAGTCATCACCACCTCCGTTCCTGCTGATCCCTCTGTAAGTCACTGCTATAGAAACATCTTCACTCCACTTTACCTCCCAGTAACAGCGTCCAGTCAGACCCTCTGTACACAGAACCTGAGCCACTCCATCAAACCTGTCAGGATGTTCAGGACATGATTGATCCTCTCCCCACACACATGTCACCTTTCTGTCGTTCTCAGACAGAGAGAGGGTTCTGTATGCTGTGTTTGTGTCCAGTGTGAGAGGATGGAAATCTGATGAGAAAAACAACACAGTAAACATTACATCATTCACTGACACACACACACACACACACACACACACACACACACACACACACACACACACACACACACACACACACACACACACACACACACACACACACACACACACACACACACACACACACACACACACACACACACACACACACACACATCAAAGATATGAGATCAAGCTCACAACGTGTTGTAAGCTTGTAGATCTGGTATTTATTTTAAATGTTGCTGATCTACAAACTCACAACCTGTTTTTTTGTTTGTTTGTTTTCACTCAAAATAATACAAATGTATCGTCTCTGTCGGCTGGAAACCTTGTATGTCCAAACATGTATTTTCTTAAAGGGATAGTTCACCCAAAGAATTACTTATTTTCTATCGATTACACCCCCCATGAAGCCTTGAATGAATGAAGATTGTTTTTGTGTTTGTCTCATTCCTAAACCAATAATTTAATGACCGGTGGAAAGATGCTAATGTCTCTGGTAGGAGACTCAAAGTTGACACTTTGAGTCCCCTACCAGAGACACCGCCGGTCATCAAATTATTGTCTTGGAATGAGACAATGACAAAAACATCTCCATGAATTCAAGTCTCCATGGGGGGTGTAATCGATAGAAAAAAAAGTCATTTTAGGGGTGAACTATCCCTTTAATATCATTTTTAAAAAAAATTAAAATAGTGAAAATAGCCGATCTACAACCTCACAACGTGTCAGAGATACAAGGTTTCTGCCAGACGACAACACAGTAAAATGTGAGTCAGAATGTCTTAAAGCCTCCAGGTGAGAAGTGACTTTCTGTGAGAAAATGTTTACATTAAGTTTATGTGAAATGACATCAATGAGGAAAAGTACTCAAATGTTTTACTTAAGTAAAAGTATCAATACTGCAATGTAGAAATACTTTGTTACAAGTAAAAGTCCGGAATTCAAAATGTACTTGCGTAAAAGTACCAAAAGTATTGGTATTAAAATGTACTTAAAGTACCAAAAGTAGAAAGTACTCATTATGCAGAATGTCCCATTTCACAAGTTTTCAAATGTATAAATTATATAAAAATCTTTTGAAAATAGCAGATCTACAAGCTCACAATGCGTTGTTTGGAAACGCATTGTGAGTTTGTAGATCGACTATTTTCAAATGGCCGAAATGTATATAGGGCTGTTAATGTAGTTAATGTATGTTTTGTAAGAATAATCAAAATCCTCCAAGTAACTAGTAATTACATTTTTCAAATAATTGTAGTGGAGTAAAAGTACAATAACGTATGAAGAAGATAGTGCACGCACATCCGTTGGTCCAGGTGCTTAGACAGACAAAGTATAATGAAAAAGGATAAAGTCTGCACACTGGTAGTTTGCAAAAAGCTCCAGAATGTATTGCTTGTCAACGTTTCGGCCTGTTCAGGCCTTCATCAGGACATATATCAATATATATATATATATTTATCAATCATATATGTCCTGATGAAGGCCTGAACAGGCCGAAACGTAAAAGTACAATAAGCCTTTGAAATGTAGTGGAGTAGAAATAAAATTACTGAAAATAGGAAATACGCCAGTAAAGTAAAAATACCTCAAAATGTTATTTAAGTACACTACTTGAGTAAATATACCAACTTTACACCACTGAAAATATACACATCTGTTACATCAAAGGTTCCTAAACTTTTAAGTTTGCGACCCCTCAAAATAATTATATTTGAACTGCAGGGACCCCTCAAAATAATTATATTTGAACTGGGGACCCCTCAAAATAATCATATTTGAACTGGGGACCCCTCAAAATAATCATATTTGAACTGGGGACCCCCCACTCTGACAAGCACTTGTCAGGGTGGGGTAGTTGTAGGAGTTGAGGCATTACTTTTAGTTTGACTCGGTTCCACATATAAATATTGTGAAAATAGCCGATCTACAAGGCGTTGTGAGCTTGTATATATATCATAGTATATTTATAGCCGATCTACCACTTATAGATCGGCTATTTTGTAGATCGGCTATTTTCACAATATTTGCCTCTTTTTTTGCGTAATATTAGACAATTTGGCCAATTTGGTTTTAAAAAGGTCTTAAAAGTCCTTAAATTGTAACATTATAAATGTGCAGATACCCTGTATACACTTATACTGTATGTTGGTTTGTTTACTGTTGAGTGAGAAAACAATGTTACACATTAAGATAATCATCTGGGGACCCCCCAAAATAATTTGGGGACCCCCCTGGGTCCCAGTTTGGAAACCACTGTGTTACATAGAAAACATTCAGCATCTATAAGTTAACAACACCTCACACCATGGTGTGAAGCGTTGCTAACTTGTAGATCGGCTATTTTTGTTATTTTTGAAATATGGAGGAATTACAAGCTGATTTACAAGCTCACAACGTGTCACGATGCGAGGCGTTGTGAGCTTGTAGATCTCCTATTTATTATGTACATTCTATTTTTTTAATGTTTTTCTGTACTGCAGTATTTACATCTACAAGCCGATCTACAAGCTCACATGTCACAATGCAACATGTGAGCTTGTACATCTGCTGTTTTCGAAATATAGCCAATCTACAAGCTCACAGCCTGTCATGATGCAAGGCATTGTGAGCTTGTAGATCGGCTATTTATTTTATTTTACCACAACCCAATCTGCAAGCTCACAATCTGTCACAATGCAACTCGTTGTAAATTGATAGATCGGATAGTTTTGTATTAGAAAAATAGCCGATCTACAAGCTCACAACGATTGCATATCGGCAATTTAATCAATCAATTAATTAAAAAGTACAAAATATGAGTTGTTGTGAGCTTGTAGATAAGCTATTTTTTAACTATAAATCATCTTCAAGCTCACAACGTGTTATGATGCGACACGTTGTGTGCTTGTGGTATTTTTCAAATATAGCCGAAATACAAATTCAGAACCCGTCACAATGTTACCCATTTTGAACTTGTAGATCGGCTATTTTTACCAAATTTCCAATATAGCCAAAAGCATCATGATGTGACGCATGGTGAGATTGTAGATCGGCTTTTTTTATTTATATCAATTATTGATAATCTACAATCCAATCTGCAAGCTCACAACCTGTCACAATGTGACGAGTTGTGAGCTTGTAGATCCACTGTTTAGAAAACGTAAAAGTCCATATAAAAGTTCATCACACGTTAAACAACATATTGTGAGTTTATGTTTGAAATACAGCTGATCTACACGCTCACAACCTGTCACAATGTAACTCATGAGTTTGTAGATCTTCTACTTTTCAGTTTTAAACAAAGCCAAACTATACAAGCTCACAACGTGTCGCAATGTGATCCTTTTGAGCTTGTAGATCGGCTATCTTTGTTATGTTTGATATATTGAGGTCTGAGGAAGATCCAGCAGGCTTTAAACATCACATTCATGATGGTAATAAACCATTTAACTTATGGATCATAATTATTCCAGTGCAGAGTTCTGCTCTGCATCTGGCTTTTTAAATTACTTTGGATGAGCGTGATCTTCTACTTGTTGATGTTTGAAATAACTCACTACCTGTCACATTGCAACATGGTGTGAGCTTGTAGATCGGCTGTTTTTGAAATATAGCCAAAACTCACAGCGCATCATAATGCGAGGCTTTGCAAGCTTGTAGATCTGCTATTTCTTGTAATAAAGCCGATGTAAAGGCTCACAACGCAACATGATGTGAGCTTGTATATCGGCTCACTACCTGTCACAATGAGACAAGTTGTGATCAGCAATTTGTATTTATTTGTAATGGTCTATCTAAAAGCTCACCACACGTCATGATCGGGGATTATATTTTTTTGGCCGTTAATTATAAAGATCACAGGCCACCGTGGCCGATTGGAAAAATGCTGTTATTAGACTATTTTATGTCTTTCTGTCTGCAATGGATAAAGCGGTGAAAGTTGGTGACACACATACATTGCAGGCAAGTAATGAACCTTCCTTGTACCATCATTCATTATGACATAATTAACATTAACAAAACAAAACAAAAGCTGTAGGTTTTGCATATTAAGGTTGAATGAGATGTAGGGCCCACAACATATATTAATGTGTTTATACTGTGTGACGTAGTCACGGAAGCTGTTCATAACGCCCACTTTATTCAGTTATGTTTTGGAAAGCGACACCTCTGCATGATAGAGTAGATAGATATTACTAGCCCACTTCATTCTTTGGCCGGTAAAATATAATCCTGTCGGTCAAGGTGGCCGGCCCAAAAAGTGCCTTGCGGAAACCCTGGTCATGATGCAATGTATTGTGAGTCCGTAGATTGGCTCTTTTTATGTTTGAAATACAGCTGATCTACAAGCTTACAACCTGTCTCAATGTGACTCGTTGTGAATTGTTAGATAGGCAAATTTTGTTTCAAATATTGCAGATCTACAAGCACTCAATGTGTCACAATGTGAGGCATTGTGAGGAGTTGTGAGGCATTGGGTTTCATTCACTAAGCTCAGGTCCTCACATATTTTGTACTTATGTGCATATACATGACTTCCCACGTTCAGTATTCATTCATCTTTTATTGACCGTGAATGTGGGCGGACACTCAAACTCACGTCTGCTCAGGAACAGACTTATATGCCTTAAACCATTCGTATATGTTATTAGAATGCCTTATTCTTCATGAAAAATCTATGTCAATAGTGCCAAACCTCAAATGATGTTTTATGTGCCCAAAATGTGTCAACACATTAAAAAAAAATATGTCAAAGATCTAATGCTTGGATGCATATGGTAGACATGATGCAAATTCAACCGAGTATTTATTTTCAGTTGACACATTTAGAGCTGAATTATTAGGTCTTTTTGGATGTTTTCCATTCCTGCAAATGTGGCCACATATTGGACTTTCATGCCAACAACATATGTTGCACTATTAATTTATAATATTGACCACATCACATCATGTTATGTCTTATCATCTGATGAGGATACATAATGGATGAAATCTAGCTGTGTCCATAATATCATTCACCATTCTGACGTAGGACAGGATATGTTGTTAATCCTAAGGACAGTAATCAGTAATCAGTAATCAATAAAGTGTGATCTGGTCCATAATCGGATCTCTGTTTCCTCAGTCAAATGCAAGCATTATTTGATAGAAAAGGCTTCTATAATATCATTTTATAACATCATTTTATTAACCTATTATTTGGTGGTGGGGTTAAATATTGTAACTTCTTATTCTCATTATGAGAGCATTACTTTATTAACGTTCAGCTGATCCATCGTTCGATCGAGGGACTCACTTCCAGACAGAAGTTGTCAATGTGGTGCGACTTGACGCGTTTGTAATTTTTCATTTTTTAATTTATTTTTTTCACCTGGGTTATTTCTGGTTGCCTTTTATGGTGTTAAATGGGGCGTGGAACAATACAAAGGATCTACACGGGAGAACACTAGTGACTTTAGAACACAAATTAGATACACCTGTGATACGCACAAATCATGGCTCTGAACCCTCTTTCATGAATCACACGTCAGAATTGACTTATCCCAATATACATATGTTATTTATGACCAGGATATACACCTTATTTATGACCAGGATATACACCTTATTTATGACCAGGATATACACCTTATTTATGAACCAGGTTAGTGAATGAGGTCCATTGTTTCTGTCAACCCACATGAACTTAGTTTTCTGAAAAACTTAAATGTTTTATTCAAAATGAAATAAAAGATTTATGTTGCTATATACATAGAAACATCTAAAATGACACAGATGCTTTCCCGGTTTTAAAGGTATAACAACGTATAGGCTTTCCAGGTCTTAATGGGTTAAGGACCGGGCCAAGAGCAGAGAAACCTCCTGAATTCCCTGGAAGCTCTACTGAAGAGTTTTCAGGACAGTATCTGGGGAGGGGCCAACCGAGTATAAAACAGTGTAAAAAATATGAATGTGTGATATTGACACAGACAGACAGATACTCACATTTTCTAGGATTAAGCCAATCTTCTCCTCCATGTTTCACTCTGTAGGAAGTAGAACAACAATGCATCAATGTCTAACTGTCTAACACAACGTCTCCACTACCTGACACTACAGTGTTTCTCCTATCATTATCTTGGCCCTGCAGCCCATCCAGACATTCTCACTGCTGCCCAGTTTGGATCTCATCACCTCCTCAGACTCCACCTTAACCCCTAGCACTCCACTCTCCTTTATCCCTTCTTAATGCAAGTTTACTATGCAGATATATCTTGTTCTTAATGCAAGTTTACTATGCAGATATATCTTGTTCTTAATGCAAGTTTACTATGCAGATATATCTTGTTCTTAATGCAAGTTTACTATGCAGATATATCTTGTTCTTAATGCAAGTTTAGTATGCAGATATATCTTTGATATGTCTTGTTATTTCTCAACCACAAATGTACAGAATGTTATTTAGATATCATGTTGTTTAGACAGATGCTAGGTTCATTGTTTACTGTCCTGCCTGGTACAAAGTGCTTTAATCTCCTGATAGATGCTGTGTTGACTCAACACAGCATCTACCAGGAGATTTTAGAGGACTATGCAGAGTGCATAAATTAACATACTTTTCAGATGGTCCACATTTCTGTATAATATATCCTTTTTTTATGCACAATAAATCTAGCATTTATGAAAGTTTCACTTTTTGAATTAGAATTATATTACGGAAGAAAATTAACTTTTTGAAAAGGATCTGTATATATATATAACCTTATTTGTTTGTTGGTTAAAGTATTAACTAAATATGCATACATATTTGCATCTATTTATGACTTTGTGTCATATATTTGTGTCAACGGTGAATACACCGTTAAGGGACATACATGAGGGAAACACTGCAAATTCACTGTACTATCCAACATGGACACAGTCCAAGTCTACTCACATGCAGTTCTCCAGAACTGAATCATTCACCATGTTGAGGCTCAGGTCCAACTCTCTTAGGGAGGGATGAGAGTTTACAGCTGAGGCCAGAACTTCACAGCATCTCTCTGACAACCAGCAGTGAGCCAGTCTGAATGAAGAATGAAACACCAGATAAAAAAAAAGGAAATTATAAATGAAACACGTTACAATATACATTATTCCTGGATTGAGAACCTGGACCTGGCCGTGATGGACTGTCAGGGTTTTGGACTAGTGACCCAAGAGGTGGAAAGGAAAAAAAGACAGAAAGAAAACAAATACAACAAGAATACAATAAAACAAGAAATAAAATAAAGACAGATTCTTAAGATAAAGTTCAGCTCACTTGTCCCACTATAGTTAATGCATTTGCAGATTTGAATACAAGGCTATTACTACCATCAAACACTCATTGCAAGATAATTTGAAGTCAACAAGGCTATCCTAATGTTTCTCACAAATGTAATTTTAAATGTTTGAGGATGTTCCTGCTCTCTGTGGTATTTGTCAGTTATTTGATCCGTTTTAAACTTTAGACCAAATAATAAACTATATCAATGAGAAGTCATTCCCCCAAATGTTTTCTCCATCACAATGGTGAGTATTAGGAATTCAGATCTACAGAGTTCAGAAAGATGTTTCATGTAGGAGGGAGAAAAATACCACATGCTTATATGGAGGAAATGGAGATCACCTTTGTACCTGCAAAACTTTTTAAGGGTGGTCATCTAGTGAAATCTCTATTACTGAAATGAACTCTTGCACCCATTAATATCAATATAAATAATCAAAACTAGATGATGAAGATCTGACAAAATACATCCAACAATGATAGTGTAATTTGTATCTCAGCATGGCAGGACATGAGGTAAGCTTGGGTTCCCATGATATCATTCTTATTAATACATTCTCACCACATCATTCATAATATATTCACATAATACAGTACCTAATAACACAGAATTGATCAAAATAAATCAGGTAAGATACATATCTTACCTTAGAATTTCCAGTCTACAGTGCAGACTCTTCAGTCCAGCTAAGAGCAGATCCAGTAGTCCTGCTTCCTGCAGGTTGTTTTTGCTGAGGTCCAATTCTCTCAAATGAGAAGGATTAGAGCTGAGAGCTGAAGCCACAACTTCAACCTCTGTCTGTCTGAGGTTACAGCCAACAAGTCTGTAAATACAGATTGAATAAGAGACTATCAAAACAAATTATACCTAATTCACTGTCATGGAAGTTAACTAAGATATCTCCTACTGTATCTAGTTATACAGACATAAACAGTTTAAGTATGATCAGAGAACAGGGAAGTAAACAACAGATGAAAAGTTAATGTAATGTAAGTAATCTGAGTAAACATGCTCACTGTTTAAAAAGCCATCCTCTGTACACCCCTTCACTAATGGTATGGTCCATTTCTCATATGGTATGGACTGTTTTCATGGTAGAATAACTCATAAAGAGGACACATATGAATAGTTTGAGGACTTGAGTTCTCCTGTTGTTCCGTGTGTACTAAGTTTGGGGTCGTCTGTCGGCAATTGGATGAGTCCAATCGTTGCATGTTTTATTAGGGTGATTTTTTGGACGATATTTGTCATTTTATTTTGCAAAATAAATATATCCTAATGGTCTGTCTCTTTGAGAATTAAACTCAATACTATTCAAATATAGCCAAATTAAATGTAAAGCGCAATACAAAGTGCGCACGAAATGTTAATCAATTTGGGCCATTCTAATAATGATTTATGATGATGATGAAGGCATGCTCTTGTTGCACTTATTTCCGACGAGTCTAGGCTACAAAACTCAGCCCCCTCCCCGGTAGGTAGGTAGGTAGAGGTAGGTAGGTAGGTAGGTAGGTAGAGGTAGGTAGGTAGGTAGGTAGGTAGGTAGGTAGGTAGGTAGATAGGTAGATAGGTAGGTAGGTAGGTAGGTAGGCTACTGAAGCGGAGGAGAGCATTGCTTTCCTAGTTTTCTGTTTATCAGCTACTGTACGTTTGATGATATCTGTATATATATTTTCATATAAAAACTACATTTAAACTACAGCTCTAGTTTCTGCACATCCTCGCTGTGCATTTGCAAGCTTGATGACACAGGAACACATGTCTCCCCGGTCTCACAAGATCCAGCACTTGATTCTTAACTTTTATTGTCAAGTCTGGATATTAAAACTTGTGTCAGCTTATGTTTATATCACCTGTCAATCAATGCCATTTGAAATGTGAGTTCACTCACGACCCAACGCACGTTACGAGTCCCTTTAGTTACAGGGGAGGGGGGCGGGCGGGTGAATTATCCCACAGCAGCACAAGTTATTATTTGTCAGAATATAAAAAGTGAACCTGGATGGTGTGTTTCACCACATCGTTGTTGTAAACTGAGGTAGGCTTATCTGCTTCAACTTCACTTCATCTCCTAGCCTGTGATCTTAGCTTAGTCCTAAAAGAACAGTGGTGGAAAGTAACTAAGTACATTTACTCAAGTACTGTGTCAATACAGTACCCAAGTACTGTGTCCAGTGGTGGAAAAAGTACTCAAATTATTTACTTAAGTAAAAGTACCAATACTGCAATATAAAAATACTCTGTTACAAGTGAAAGTCCAGAATTAAAAATGTACTTGAGTAAAAGTTATGGTGGCATAAATGTATAGATTGCCAAGTATATATATTGTGTATTTGTTGGTTATCTCATTGAAGCAAGGTTTCACATAAATGGGCTAATTCCAACTCAGCTACAGCTGTCCATCTAACAGCTGAGCTGACTCTCTCATGCTACTCTTACTCTGTCAGCTATGTGTATATGTGTACCTCGCTCTTATCTTTAGTACATACCTTATATGACCATTTAGAATAGCATCTCTGGTACAATGTGGACTATAAGAACTGTGTTAGATGGGTGCTCAAGAAGCTTGTGCCCAGAGGGGCTGCAGGAGCTTCTCATGATCTGTATGCTGATGCTCTGCTGAAATCTTCCTAATAAATGGTCTAAACTTCAACCAACTGGATATAATATTTTCCATAATAAAGTACAAAAGTATTGGCATCAAAATGTACTTAAAGTACCAAAAGTAAAAGTACTAAATATTTGAAAATAGCCGATCTACAAGTTCACAACGCGTCACAATGCGACGCGCTGTGAGCTTGTAGATCGGCTATTTTCAAATAGCCGATGTATAAAATAGGGTTAAAGTGGTTAATGTATGTTTCATTATATCATCATTTATATCTGAAAAGTAACTAGTAACTAAAATTTTCAAATAAATGTAGTGGAGTAAAAGTACAATATTTGCCTCTGAGATGTAGTGGAGTAGAAGTAAAGGTATTGGAAATTGGAAATACTCAAGTACAGTACTTAAGTAAATGTACTTAGTTGCTTTCCACCACTGACTGTGTCAACACGTTGCGATGTGACGCGTTGTGAGCTTGTAGATCTGCTATTTTCA
Source organism: Gymnoscopelus braueri (assembly GCF_963280865.1). NCBI lineage: Eukaryota > Metazoa > Chordata > Actinopteri > Myctophiformes > Myctophidae > Gymnoscopelus > Gymnoscopelus braueri. The sequence continues at coordinate 3,375,530 of NC_137613.1, read as the reverse complement.
AAACATTTTAATACATTGTATACATACCATGTGAAACGGGACATTCTGCATGATGAGTACATTCTACTTTTGTTACTTTAAGTACATTTTGATACCAATACTTTTGTACTTTTACTCAAGTAATTTTTTTATTCCGGACTTTTACTTTTTTACAGAGTACTTCTACATTGCAGTATTGAACTTTGTGTACTTTTTTCCACCACTGTAAAATAATATCCTATGGAAGTGATTCTTTGTTGTCTAAACAAGTTTTGGTCAGTGAGAGAGTGAGACAGATGCATGTCAGTGAGAGAGTGAGACAGGTGCATGGCAGTGAGAGAGTGAGACAGGTGCATGTCAGTGAGAGAGTGAGACAGGTGCATGGCAGTGAGAGAGTGAGACAGGTGCATGTCAGTGAGAGAGTGAGACAGGTGCATGGCAGCAGAAATACATCTTGGTTTGTTCATTGACAACTATAGTAACCAGACACTGCACACGTTACAGCCAAATGTATACTCCGTCGTACGACGGGGTCGTGCGGCGAAAATAGTAGATCTACAAGCTCACAATATGTTGCGTCAGCAACGCATTGTGAGCTTGTAGATCTGTCCGACCAGCACATTCCCAGTGGGTGCTCACTTTCTCCCGTGGGTGCCCGAGCCCTAGGTGATCAGCCCCTGCTTATTTTCCTTCTTAAAAGCATAATTTTATTAAGACATGACAGCAATATGGGAAAAAAAACGTATATATCTCAATTAAACATACATTAAATACAATAACCAAATATCATTTTGTATACGATTAGTAGTGGCAGCCCCGTTTAGTAGGTTAACATAATATCTGTGCACAGTCACACCCTTAATCAAAATAAATCGGGTAAATGTATATTACCTTAGAATCTCCAGTCTACAGTGCACACTCTTCAGTCCAGTTAAGAGCAGCTCCAGTAGTCCTGAGTCCAGGTTGTTTTCGCTGAGGTCCAATTCTCTCAAATGGGAAGGATTAGAGCTGAGAGCTGAAGCCACAACTTCAACCTCTGTCTGTCTGAGGTTACAGCCAACAAGTCTGTAAATACAGATTAAAAAATAATAATAATAAATTACACCTTGTTCACTGTCATGGAAGTTAACTAAGAGATCTCCTACTGTATCTAGTTTTACAGACAAACAGTTTAAGTATGATCAGAGAACAGGGAAGTAAACAACAGATGAAAAGTTAATGTAATGTAAGTAAATCTGAGTAACCAAGCTCACTGTTTAAAAAGCCATCCTCTGTACACCCCTTCACTAATGGTATGGTCCATTTCTCATATGGTATGGTCTGTTTTCATGGTAGAATAACTCATAAAGAGGACACATATGAATAGTTTGAGGACTTGAGTTCTCCTGTTGTTCTGTGTGTACTAAGGTTGGGGTCGTCTGTCGGCGATTGGATGAGTCCAATTAATGTTGGTTACCTTCATGTTACACGTGTGCACTTCACCTACAGTATGCTGAGTATACTAATATAGTTTTGTCTTCCATTAAAGGAATATTTCACTCCAAAAAACACTTTTCCCCTATCAATTATACCTTGAATTCATGGAGATTTGAGTTTTTTTGTATTTGTGACATTCCTGAAGCTAAATCCAATATCCTACTACTTTAATTAAAATGCCCACGCTGTGGTGTACGTCCCGGGTTGGTCAGCACACGAGGTCTCCACTTGCCTCCAAACTTGCCACAGACTATTTATCAGTGCTCTGGCTAATGCCTAGGCTTCTTTCCCCACCTTTGATGTACTTACATATTGTACAGTTAATATAAAACTACATTCTTTTTGTTCAGGCACATTTTAGCCACCTTTTGTTTTGGCCACTAGGCCGACCCTACTGCACATGTGTGACATAGGCACAGTGTCCCATAAAAAGGACAAGGACTGACAGATAGAGATCTCCATATATGGCCATATCAGTTGGATCACTGGTGCACCGTAGATGTGAGGGCCACGAAGCGGCCCGAACCTCTAGTTTGACTAGATGACATTAATAGGAAACCAATCTTAACAAGAGCAAAACTATATTTAAAACATTATCTTTAAACCTGGATCATCAGTAGGCTCATAGTGATTACACTGTGAGAGCTGTTTTGGAGTTTATGTACTTTTCTTTAATATAGTTTTGCATTGGTTTTCTACCACGGCAGACACCGCAAATATTCTATTTTGGCTCAGGAATGCAACCGGGAAAAAAGTTCTGAGGTGGGGGGAGGGGCAGAGTGGAGTGTGGAACGGTCAACACCACTAGACGTCACAGAAAGACTGAACAGAGGAAGAGAGCAATGTTCAAACAGCAGTTGAAGATGTGAAATGAATAAAGTGAGAATGAGCAAATATATGTCATATTTACTGACAAACATGTGTAAAAGCTTTACAAACAACTGATTGTTAGACCAGAATAAAAAATAAAAAATATATATAATTTATAGGTTTAGGGTTTTGAGCTCCGGGTTTTATGCCCCTTTAACAGAGTAAAGGAGCTCAACAGGTGAACTGTGGGAGTTGTAATAAAATGATTGAATCTGGAGCTTAGACAAACATAGGTTGTTTATAAGTTATCCATGGATATTCAGCTGTACTACAGCATTGGTAATGGCAATTTTATTCAGGCACCAGGCACAACACTTTGGACACAAAAAACATATCTTTAAAAATATTGCCAAATGTGTAAATATTACCTTCATGCTACCATATCATACGCAGGGTCCCTGGAGAATGAACACTATGGATCAAATGACCCCATGACCTTTCCTCTAGCTCAACCTTTGTACCATTTTCTCTTTAAAATGGTGCTATATTATGTTATGTCACATCACAAAGCTTTGGCTGTTGTTTACATTAGATCGCATGAGAGGGACTCGCTTTCCAAATAAACCAGACCTACACAGTGGCGTAACGCAGAATCGCGGGGCCTCCCCGCGGGAGTTTCACGTACATGCACGCACGTGCAGCGCGCGTGCATGTACGTGCACAACCTGAACATTTTCGGGTCTAATTCGGGTCTAATTCGGTTCTATTTGACCAATATAAAACAACTTTTTTTAAATTTTTTGCTGTAAAAATATTTGTATCAGCGCAGGTGGGGCCCCTGGTGGCCCCCCCGCACCGCATCACTTGCTACCCCTCTGTTACGCCACTGGACCTACAAGCTGTCAAGGTGTTGCGATGGAAAGCATTGTAAGCTTATAGATCTGACACCTTTGAACTTTCACCACAGTAAAGAGGGTTTATATGGTGTTAAAAGGGACATGGAACAATGCAAATGATGAACACATGAACACATTTGATTTGGTGGACTTCATCATCTGATACACGTGAGACACACACAAATCAAGGCTTTACACAGCCTTTCATGAATCAGACGTAGCTCTTTATTTAGACGCAAACCTAAACTAAAGAATATAGCAGAAATGTTAAGAGCTGTGTGAACGAGGCCCATTGAAAACAAATATTTTAAGTTCCTCTACTGAGAGGATGGCAATGTCAGTGGGTTCAACCAGCACGGCTTTTAGACTCTTAGTTTTGTTTTTACCCTGCTTTATTTTGTTCTGGCCTTTATTTGCACATACACACAATACCACTAGTCACTATTTGAGACACAGACAGCATTATTGGAACTTTTATGTCAACCTTTATTTCTGATTATAGTGTTAACTGTAATGTCAGACTGACTCTAGGATGTTTCTATTCACTTGACTACTAACCGAGCCTTTCTGCAGTTCCTCACAGCTGGGATCAGTCTCCTTCGCCCCCCCTCTGATGTGTTGTATTTGTCCAGGTCCAACTCTTCCAGAACCTCCTCTGACGTCTGCAGCATGACGGCCAGAGCTGAACACTGGGTCTCAGACAGTTTCTCTCTTCTGTTCTCTGACTTCAGGTACTGTTGGATCTCCTGATGTACTGAGTGGTCATTCATCTCCATCAAACAGTGGAAGATGTTGATACATCTGTCAGGAGAGGCATCATTTCTCAAATCCTTCAGGTTGTTGATGGCTCTTTGGATGCTCCTTGGGTTGTTCTCTGTCTGACCCAGTAGGCCTCCTAACAGACTCTTGTTGGACCCCAGAGAGAGGCCATGAAGGAAGCGGACACAGAGGTCCAAGTGGCCATTTTTACTCTCCAGGGCTTTAGTGGTGGCTTTGTTCAGGAAGTCATCCAGGGAATTAACTCTAGCACCAAGAAATGTCTCCACCACACCATTGTTCACCGGACCCTTTGTGAAACAGTGGAACAGGTAGACTGCAGCCAGAAACTCCTGGATGCTCAGATGAACAAAGCTGTAGACTGTTTTCTGGAACAGCACACTGTCTCTTTTGAAGATCTTTGTGCACACTCCTGAGTACAGTGAGGCGTCTTTGACATCAAGGCCACACTCTTCCAGGTCTTCTTGGTAGAACAGTATACTACCTTTCTCCAGATGTTCAAATGCCAGCCTTCCCAGCTTCAGGAAAACATCCCTGTCAGTCTTTGTGAGGTGCTGTTGATTCCCCTTTTCTTTTTCATGAGTCTCATACTTCTGCTTCTTTCTCTTTGTCTGAACCAACAGGAAGTGGCAGCACATCTCGGTGAGGGTCTTGGGCAGCTCTCCTATCGTGTGTGTCCTCAACATGTCCAGCAGAATGGTAGCAATGATCCAACAGAAGATTGGGATGTGACACATGATGTGGAGGGTCCTTGATGTCTTCAAGTGTGAGAGGATTCTGTCGGCCAGCTTCTCTTCACTGAATCTGTTCCTAAAGTACTTCTCCTTCTGGGGGTCTGTGAAACCTCGCACTTCTGTCACCATGTCAACACATGCAGGAGGGATCTGATTGGCTGCTGCAGGTCTGGTGGTTATCCAGAGGAGAGCTTTGGGGAGCAGATTCCCCTCGATGAGGTTTGTCAACAGTACGTCCACTGATGATGTCACTGTGACATCAGAAACAATGTCATTGTTTTGGAAGTACAATGGAGACCTGCTTTCATCTAGACCATCAAAGATGAAGCCAACTTTCCAGACAGCGAGCTGCTCTGCTGTGACCTTCTTTAATGTTGGGTGGAAATCATGGATCAGTGTGAGAAGACTGTACTGCTCATCTCTGACCAAGTTCAGCTCCCGGAATGAAAAGGGAACCAGGAGATTTATATCTTGATTTTCCAAACCCTTTGCCCAGTCCAGAGTGAACTTACGCACAGAGAATGTTTTTCCAATGCCAGCGATGCCCTTGGTCAGAACTCTTCTGATGGGTGTCTTTCTGCCAGGGAGGGGTTTAAAGATGTCACAGCAGTTGATTGGTGTGTCATGGAAGGTCTTCATGTTGGAAGCTGTCTCAAGCTGTATCACCTCATGTTGGCTATTAACCCCTTCACTCTCTCCCTCTGTGATGTAGAGCTCTGTGTAGGTGCTGGTGAGGGAGGTTCCAGACTCTTCTGTCATGTGGTCTTTCACATCATCAAGACTGTTCAAACTGATCTTATAATCATTCAAATCATCCTGCAGACTGACATCTGAAATGAGAAGAAAATGTATGTTTTAAACATTCCGGTTAATTCACAACTTTACATCTTTACGGCACACAATTTGTAAAAAAAAAAACAGCCAAAAGTAACAACACAAGATCAGTTGTTTTTGTCGAGTTGATAGTTTTTTAGCTTCTTTATTTGCACTTAGATATTGATACACACTAATTTGAACATTAAGTCTGACTGATTTCTGCAATTTAGCATTATTTATTCTAAAAATGTATTTTAAAATTATGCAAATTCTGTCCAGTCTTACTTTGTCCAGGTGTGGTTTGACTGGGTGTCTTCAGTCCAGGTGTGGTTCTGGATGTATGTCCACACTGGGGACAGCCATAATGTCCTGTTGGAGTAGACTGGTCCCAGTATGAGGTGATGCACTGTCTGCAGAACCAGTGTCCACAGCTGGTAGAGACTGGATCTGTCAGAACCTCCTCACACACTGAACACCTGGACGCCTGCTCTGTCACAACACAACCACTCCTCTTCCTCTCTCTGTGGAGATGAAGACAATGTATATTTATTTATACAAATTTAGACAAATAATATTTATTACTTTGTTCATCTGAGCATCCAGGAGTTTCTGGCTGCAGTCTACCTGTTCCACTGTTTCACAAAGGGTCCGGTGAACAATGGTGTGGTGGAGACATTTCTTGGTGCTAGAGTTAATTCCCTGGATGACTTCCTGAACAAAGCCACCACTAAAGTTAAAAATGTTCAACTTTTGTAAACGTGTTTCACATTTTTCAAACCGCTTCAAGATTCAACTAAATGTTTCAAAAATTACAGATCTACAAGCTCAAAATGGGCCGCAATGTGATATGTTGTGAGCTTGTACATCAGCTATTTTGGAATATCATTATTCTTTATACATTTTGCTGGGGGCCCCCTGTAACCCCCTAAAGGTCCCCTGGGGGTCCGCACACCCCACTTTGAGAACCACTGTTCTAAAGAGGACAATTACTAAAATAAATATATTGTACAAAAACAAACACAATAATAATAATATATTATACAACTGTAGAATTGAAGAAAATTACACTAAAAAATAAATAGATATAAAATATGTTTAAAACTAATTATATATAAACTATTATATTAATACAAATAAAAAAAAAGAAACAAACAAACATAATAATGAATTATCTTGGGAAAACATATCTGCACTCAGGGCAGAGGGGGGGGGGGTCTATTTGTATAGCTTAGTTTTTATTTAGTTTTCATCAGTGACAAATGGTAGTTGACGAACATCTTCCATCATAGTTATGGTCAGAATCAGGTTTATATAATATATATATATATAATAATACAATATACTGTAGATCAAGTATTTATAAATATTGCTTTTTACATTCAGCCAAATGACACAGACCACAATCACGCTTTTTTCTGTACAATGTGACTTCACCACAGAACACCACATTAGGCCTGATTCAATAAGCTTGGGTACGTGCATTTTATACTTAAGAACAAATTTCCATGTGCAGAGTCTGATTCAATTTATGTGATATTTTGCACTGATTACACTGAATCTCACGCCTGCTCTGAGGCACTCTTATGTGACTCAAAATGCGTGGCTGTTATTAGAATGCTGTATTATTCATGCTAAATTAATTACAACTAGAAAAAGTGCTCCTCGGAGCACAGGTCTCCGCCAGATCAGGTAGGTTATTGTGGGGCAGCAATGTTCGGAATTCGCCAATCAGGATTTCATATTCTTCCAGGATGGAAGAATATGAAAAATCGGACGGAACCATCTTGATCACTTAACTATAGAGATAATGGGATTGGGTACCGATTAGCATGATGTTTGAATTTGTAGGAGTAATATAAAAAAGAAAAGTGTTGCAAAATCGGCCTCCTGGTGGCGCTATAATAGGGCAATGTTAAAAGGGTGGCATTTGTTCTTCAACGTAGTGTGAATGTGCATGCAAAGTGTCACCGCAATCGGACGCTGCATTCATGATTCGTGGAATTTTGTTAAAACGGGCCACTCCTGCAAACTTTAGATGTCAATGTTAGCCAATCAGGATGGAATATGACAAATTAAAAAGATCCATCTTGATCACATGACTATAGAGATCATGTGTACTGATTTGCGTGAAATTTGGATAAATTCTGAAGGCTTAAAGGGATACTTCACTTTAGGGCCGGGGAAACATTTAAAAAATATATTAAAAATAAATGAAAAAAGTTATGGAAAATTCATGGCCCCCTCACGCATTAGAGTGTCCTACTAATGTGTGAGGGGGCCTTTATTTTGCCAAAACTTCTTAAATTTTTTTTATATATATATTTTTAATGTTTATTTTATGTGAAAGTGAAGTATCCCTTTAATATAAAAAAAAATGTTTTACATAAGTCGGCCTGGTGGCGCTATGAAAGGCAAATGTGAAAAATGCAGGGCAGTAGTTTTTCCTTGGCCTCTAGGGAGTGTGTGTGCAAAGTTTCACGCAGATCGGTGCAGTTTTAGTTAAAAATGCAAATCGGCCTTTTATAGCGCCACCATGAGGCTGATTTAAAAAAATTCTAGTGGCATTTCTTCCTCGGCCTAGTAGGAATGTGTGTGTAAAATCTCACGGAAATCGCAAGCTGCGTTCATGATTTGAGGCATTGTGTTGAAAACGGAGCAATCCTGCAAACTTTGGAAGCCAACCTTAGCCAATCAGGATGGAATATGGAAAATTGGACAAATCCGTGGACACACGGACGGACGGACGGACAGACAGGGGGTAAAACATACTCTCGCCATGGCCTTTCGGCCTGGCGGAGACAATAATGCCAAACCTGAAATAAAATGTTTATGCGCCCAAGCCCAACATTTGAAAAGATGTCCGTTAAACAATCTATTGCTTGGATGCGTATGTGATTATAGACATGATCCATTCATTTTTCAGTTGATGCTTTAGAGCTGAATTATTATGTCCCCATGCAGCGTGCTTGCCATTTCTCCAACTGTGAACATATTTGGCAAATTGATTACAATGGCCTGTCATGCCTTATGTTGCAGGAGACCACAGACACACCTCTAACGTTGCAGTAATTATTACTCTTTATAGTTATGACACTGGTTGATCACATGAGCGCTACACAATAGACTACAAATCTTACCATCTGATTAAGCAGCCTGGATGCCCCTCAATGATCCATAAACTCGATAAGGGATAGTGGCATTCCAGTATGTCCTGGACGTATTTTCTTTCTTTCTTTCTTTTACCTCATCAAAGGTGAGCAATATTGTTCATTAGAAAAGGCTTGTATAAATTATATCTTTTCATGCTTTATTAGCCTATTATTTTGTTAAACTTTTTAACTTTTAACATGAGCAATAGGTTATTCTGCGCATCCATTGCGTGAGGGACTCACTTGCCGCAATGCGCTGTAAGCTTGCAGATCTGTTCATTTTGACATGACTCACATGCTGTTGGTTTCACGTTGAATATTTCCGGTTGCCTTTTATGATGTTAAACAAGTTAAATGCACGTCAGCCTTAAATAATATATACTAATATTTCCACTAAAATATACTAGTAAATGTACTAACAGCTTTGTGAATGAGGCCCAATGTGATTTGTGGGGCTTCATTCAGAAACTATACACGCTGCAACTGCAAAGGAGTGTGGAAGAGAGGTGAAAAGGAGAGAGCAGGCAGGGTGGAACGGATGGAGGAAAAGTGTCAGGAGTGATTTGTGACAGAAGGGTACCAGCAAGAGTGAGAGGGAAGATGTATAAGACTAGTGAGACCAGCCATGTACTGTACAGCTTGGAAACAGTGGTACTAACGAAAAGACAGGAGGTAGAGCTGGAGGTGAGAGAATTGAGGATGCTACGATTCTCATTAGGAGGGATAGTCCATGAGCCAGACAAGATTGCATTATCGAAAGAGTGGGCAAAACCAAACCTATATTAAATTGTTCATAGGGTCAATACGAGTAAATAAATATATGATAACCTTTCCACAGGAGCAGCTTTTTCATGGTTATCACACATTTTGTTATTTTCCCCATACGTACATGACAGGTGAAGAAATTACAAAATTTAAAAAAGAGTTATCATAATGAAACTTCCTGAGTTGATTACTTACATGAAGACAATGATTTATCGTATTACAAGTTTTCTGAAATTGTATATTTAAATATGCAAATTAGGCATTTAGTCCATGAGCCAGAGCCCCAAAATTGAGCCAGATATTGAATATTCCCTCGTTAAAAACCTTTGACTCCAACATCTTAACAAAATGAAATAAGTATGTTGACTCTGGCTTTGTCCAAAGTTCCAATGTTGATTCTGGAAAGTTATGCAAATGTGGGCATATTTTCCTAATGCCTAATTTGCATATTTAAATATACAATTTCAGAAAACTTGTAATACGATAAATCATTGTCTTCATGTAAGTAATCAACTCAGGAAGTTTCATTATGATAACACTTTTTTAATTTTGTAATATTTTCACCTGTCATGTACGTATGGGGAAAATAACAAAATGTGTGATAACCATGAAAAAGCTGCTCCTGTGGAAAGGTTATCATATATTTATTTACTCGTATTGACCCTATGAACAATTTAATATAGGTTTGGTTTTGCCCACTCTTTCGATAATCATTGCTCAATTTTGGGGCTCTGGCTCATGGACTAGGACAAGGAGGGACAAGATCAGAACTTACTACATTAGAGGATCAGTCCAGGTTAGAAGGTTTGGGGATAAAACAAGAAGGGAAATTGAGATGGTTTGGACATGTGCAGAGGAGAGATAGAGGGGTACATTGGGAGAAGGATGCTGAAGACGGAGCTGCCAGGTAAGAGGAAGGCCAACAAAGAGGTTTATGCATGTGGTGAGAGACGACATGCAGGTGGCTGGAGTCATAGAGGAAGTGTAATAAACATTTTAGAAAGCCAATCTGTTTGGAATAATTTCTACTTGTATTTTGACCATAGAGTGTTAGCTTCACAGCAGGGTCTTTTCACAGCTAATGTAGCTGTCATTCAGCAACTGTTCCAAGTCTATTTCTACTACACTGTTCTCTTTTGTTTGATCCAGCAATACTCTTGATGGTGTCCATAAGTGTAACAAGCCTGTACGTCTTAGTATGGACGCTCTTAACTTAACCAGTCAGCATACTTGTACTGTCACTTAGAATAGCAATGACCATAGGAATAGGTGTATAATAAGGGTATTTTTGCCCTGCTGGGGGCTAGAGGCCTGTTGCCCAGGCCTATCCTGACCTGGGGTTATGTTGTCATGTTTTTCAGCCTGAATCTTTCTCAATAAATTGTCAACACTTCACTCTGACTGGATATCAATACTTTCAATAATAGAAGACGCAGAGAACAGAAGGAGATGGAAACAGATGATCCGCTATGCTGACCCCAATGGGAATTGGCCGAAAGAAGAAGTAGGCAAATATATTGACTTGTGAATATTCCCACTGTATACATACCACACCACAGTTAATGATTTAGTAACAGCTGTTGCATAGATTGAGATAAATACAGTAGTTTATTCCATAGATAGGACATACCCACAAGTAGCCAGAGCTAGACATGACCCATGTGACTTAGCATACGATCACTTTGTCAAGTAATAGTATTTTGTGTATTATATAAAAGTATTCACATACTTTGTGTCTGGAGGTCCATGTTCATTACTGAAGTTAAGAGGAGGATGTTTAGACCAGTCACTCTTCATAGACACACAGCTGGGTGTTGGAGACTCTGGTCTGTGGTGAAGACTTCTGGAATGATAAAAAAATATATTACTATAATTATTATGTTTCTTAATTATTACCCGTATAACACTCCTTGAAAATTTAGCAATGTAGTTGTAGCACAACTAACACAATAGCAATGAAATGATAGAAATGGCAGATGGCAGAAATGGATTCATAATGCCTGTTTATTATAATTATGCGAATCGGAGCAACGGTGCTTCTTGCAGATCTGCATGTTACGTTTGTGACGTCCACTGTCTGCCCGGCCGCCCGCCCACGCACTAGGCAATTTTAATATAGGATAGATATGGTTCTCAAATGTTTTAATTTCAAGAACCCCATAACTCTGAGAGTGTACAACTGAAACCACCTATCCCAATTAGCATCCCAATTACCATAGGGAGCCGCCCCACAAATCCCCCTATAAGGCATGACTGCATGGCCCTGCCTGCAGTCACACCTGTGTGTGATTTCTGCTCACAGAAATCACAGGAAATCACACACATCAATATGTTCTGTGGTGGTACTTCAGAAGTGAACAGCACATTTTTATTTATTTCATTAATTAACATATTTTATTATTTCTCTCACATTAATCAACACATCGCCACTAGACATCAATGTAAATTTGCTGAAATTAGTATGTAATCCATATTTCATGTTGAGGACTAGTGTTATAGTGGACTTTTACAACTGATTGTTGCACAGTGGGTGGTGGGGGGTCTTTAAGGTAGCAGCTGCTTGGTATATAATGGGGTGAAAATAGGGCTGTTATGGTGGTGCAAGGAGGGGTGTAGGGGGCTGTGTGGGGGTATGGGGATGGGTATGGGGCTTGGGCTTAATTTAGCCGGGTCTGTTCGGGTTGGATTATAATTTCCAGAACCGTTCTCTAAAGCAGTGGTTCTCAAACATTTTCATGTCAAGGACCCCCAAATTGAATGCATTTGGCTGCAGACCCCCATCTGAAAATATGTTCTGCCAGGGACTTGCATAAGAGAAGATTTGTGCATTTTTCACAATGTTTCAAGATGTATCAAAATGTTTCGAAAGTAGCCGATCTACAAGCTAAAAATGGGCAGTAATTTGATGTGTTGTGATCTTGTAGATCAGCTACCCGAAAACAAAGTATAAAATGGGGTTGTGGACCCCCTAAAACTCCCTTAAGGACCCCTGGGGGTCTCCAGACCACACTTTGAGAACCACTGCTCTAAAGTTATGATAAAAATATTATTGTAATTTAAATCCTATCCTATATTATACAATTGTAGAATTGAAGAAAACAGAAGAACAAGTTATTTTGCACAAACATATAAGCACCCAAATGTGACTAAGAGTGCTCTATAGTGTGCATAGATTCTGCTCTCACCCAAGAACAAATTCAAGCTAAGAAAACATGTGTGCATGCCAAAATCTTCTTGAAAACTGCATAAGTGGGTCCTAAGTAGGGGTGGGACGATATATCGATATATCGATATATCGATATATCGATATATCGCGATACTTTCTCCCGCGATAAATAATCGATATACTGCCGAAAAATATCGATATTAATTTTTTTGTTTTTTGTTTTTTTGTTTTTCCTACTCTGTATTTGTGTAATGATGATTTTGAACTGTTTGGTGCTATTTTATGTGTTTATGAATTGAATACAAGGACTATCGTGATATATCGTTGGTGAATTTTCATGCAATATGTCGTGATATCGCAATATATCGATATTTTCAGATATCGTGATATATCGTTGGTGAAATTTCTTGCAATATATATCGAATATCGTGATATCGCAATATATCGAACATCGTCGAATATCGTGATATATATTGTTATCGTGGGCCTAATATCGTGATATATATCGTATCGTGAGGTACCCATATCGTCCCACCCCTAGTCCTAAGAACACATTTCTTAATTCTTATTATTTGTTTTTTTAATAAAAATGTCAACTTCCTGTTGATTTTACTATTTGAAGATCTGGATCCGGATCCGCGGATCCAGTCCAGGTTTTCTACTTATTAAAAATGGCAAAATCAACAGGAAGTTGACATTTTTATTTAAAAAAAAAAACAGTACTGGGTTTGGTGATGTTCTATATTGTCTGAATCAACTTTGTTTGCGTTCGTTTACGTGCTAAAATAGTGACTTTGAGAGCTGTTTTACCATACAGTGTAAGTAAATGGGGAGCATATTTTGAATTATCAATTTCTAATCAATGGAGCAATTATTTTTAATTTCTTGCCCACCTTTGGAGTTACATCATGGCAAGGTAACTACACAACCCAAACCTCTACCAAAGTGGTCTTGCCCTTTAAGAACGGTTGGTGAATGAGGCCCATTGGTCCTTATTCATCAACTGTTCTTAAGAAGAAATTGCTTTTTAACACATTGGGTGCCAGCATTTTATAATAACAGATTACGTTCGGTGCCAGAAATCTCACCGTTGAGCTGCGCAGCGCTGTTTAAGCTGTAGACTCCACGACGTGCATTCCATGTGAAAAAAAGCATGCCTCCATTTTGCCCGATGGTCCTGGCTAACGCCTGGAACGATAACATCTCTCACGCGAGTAACAATGGCGGAGCGATCGTGCATACAAAATTAGTCGTTTTCCCCAGTGTAAAAGGTTTCGGAGTTATAGGGGTTTTAGAGAAGGAGATAGAACGGAAGCGGATGGGAGCCATGTTTTTTGACATGGTGATCCATCTTGCCTATCCTTCTCAGAATCACCAAGGGTGATCCCAGAGCTGCTCCAGCCCCTCCCGTGTGGAAAAAAACGAATAAAACGAAAAGACACCAAACACGGTTCAGACCGCGTTCGGCACCAAAGCACTACTCTGTGAAAACACGGTTCAGACCGTGTTCGGCACCCGATGTGTAAAGACCCATTTATGCAGTTTTCACGAAGATTCTGACATTTATCACTTTTCTTAGCTGCAATCTATGCACACTAAAAGAGCCCATTTAGGCACATTTGAGTGCTTATATGTTTGCTAAAAGATATTTGGTTCTTCTGATTTCTCCAATACTACAATTGTATAATAATAATAATAATAATACATTATTATTATCATTTCCTTTTTTAGGTTGGATATGTGGGTCATGTATTTGAGACTTACGAACCATTAACGTCGTTACAGTGGTTACAGTGGTAGGGTTGTGTATATTGTATAGGAGGATTCACATACTTTGTGTGTGGAGGTCCAGGTTCATTACTGAAGTTACCAACCAATCCTTTAGACTGGTCACTCTTCAAAGACATACAGCTGGGTGTTGGAGACTCTGGTCTGTGGTGAAGACTTCTAGAATCATAAAACAATATATTACTATAATTATTATGTTTGTTTATTATTATCCTCCTATAATTTGACAAACCTCTGTAGTCGACCGTGGTGAGAGCAACAAATGTGTGCCCGGTTCTCCTCAATGGCTGGAGCTATTGATCTGCATTTGCTCACAGCCATTGACCATTACCATCTGAACGCAACTGCGAAGCCCGTTTTTCAATTTTGCCAAATCTCAGCTGTTTATTAGGGTTTCAAAAAACAACTGGAGATAAAACTGCGCATGCGTCGAATCCAAACACCCACTCGGTTACAGTGTCGTCTGCCTCACGCGCACACACACACACACAGACAGACAGACAACGTGCTTAAACCACGCTTGCAACTACTTTCGCCTGCGCACTTCACCGGGTATGGTCTAGTAAGTATAACACTCCTTGAAAATGTAGCAACACAACTAACACAATAGCAATGAACTAATAGAAATGGCAGATGGCAGAAATGGATTCATTATGCCTGTTTATTATTATTATTATTATTATTATTATTATTATAAGGATCGGAGCAACGGTGCGGCTCGCAGGTCTGCACGTTACGTTTGTGACGTCCACTGTCTGCCCGGCCGCCCACGCACTAGGCAATTTTAATGTAGGATAGATATGACTTTTCTTTATTTAATTTTTCGGTAATATCTTAGCCTTAATAACCATTAATTAACCAAATAATAACGTTGTCCAAATGATTGCATCACTATGTTATTCTACTGTAGTGTATATTATATAGGAGGATTTACATACTTTGTGCCTGGAGGTCCAGGTTCATTACTGAAGTTACCAACCAATCCTTTAGACCTGTCACTCTTCATAGACACACAGCTGGGTGTTGGAGACTCTGGTCTGTGGTGAAGACTTCTGGAATCATAAAGAATATATTACTATAATTATTATGTTTCTTTATTATTTTACACATAACACCCCTTGAAAATGTACCAACACAACTAACACAATAGCAATGAACTAATAGAAATGGCAGATGGTAGAAATTGATTCATTATGCCTGTTTATTATTATTATTATAAGGATCGGAGCAACGGTGCGGCTCACAGGTCTGCATGTTACGTTTGTGACGTCCACTGTCTGCCTGCCCGCCCACACACTAGGCAATTTTAATATAGGATAGATATGACTTTTATTTTATTTTCTTTTTTGGCAATATCTTAGCCTTAATAACCATTAATCAACCAAATAATGACGTTGGCCAAATGATTGCATAACTATGTTATTCTACTGTTGTATATATTACATAGGAGGATTTATATACTTTGTGCCTGGAGGTCCAGGTTCATTAGTAGACCAGTCACTCTTCATAGACACATAGCTGGGTGTTGGAGACTCTGGTCTTCTGTAATCAAATACATGTTTCTATAATCATCATGTGAATGAAGAAGTCCATTTATTCAATAGGCCTATTTGTTAAGTCCCATTTTACATCTAAAAGGGAAAATGTTTTGAGTTTTGCTTCATGACATTGCAGCAACAAGAAAACAGAACAAAACAGCAAAAATAATAGTAATTAATAACAATAAACAGTAATGTTTGACAAAAAATAGAGTGCAAGTGTTGTCTATATTGTATAGGAGGATTCACATACTTTGTGTGTGGAGGTCCAGGTTCATTACTGAAGTTACCAACCAATCCTTTAGACCTGTCACTCTTCATAGACACACAGCTGGGTGTTGGAGACTCTGGTCTGTGGTGAAGACTTCTGGAATCATACATAATATATTATATAGTATAGGAGGATTGACATACTTTGTGTGTGGAGGTTCAGGTTAATTGCTTCTGGACGCTATAAGCCCATAGAGCGAGCACATGTTTGTCTTTTGCATCACAAACTGTTGTGAAAGAGCCCGTCATTGTGTGAGCAGATGTTGAATTTGTGTCGGCCACGACCGGCTTGTTGGGGGAGGAACAGCTGTGTGTGAATTGGAAATTGTGAACAAGATGGAACTGATACAATTATGTTCCACTCAGTCACCACTGAGCATCGACAGGTTCAGGACATTTCCCGGTGGCCTGCCTGAACTACCCACCGGCTGTCAGAGAAAGAATAGACACCTTATCGGGGCGGCCATAGCTGAGTGGTTAGTGAGCCTGCCTAGGGAGCCAGAGGCCCTGGTTGCCCCAGGTACGATTCCAGGCCACGCCAGCATATGTGTCGATGAAATGAAATTTGTCCCTGAGCAAGACTCTTAACCCCTAATTGCTCACAGGCCCTCATTGGAAACAAGCCCGCAAGGACTTTCATGAACGTCCTGTTAAAAGGAATTATCCTTATTATCCTTACCTGTCAGTTGTCACGAATAGTGTGTGTGTGTGTGTGTGTGTGTGTGTGTGTGTGTGTGTGTGTGAGATCACTTTGTTGTAGTGTTGTGTATATTGTATAGGAGGAGATTCACATACTCTGTATCTGGAGGTCCAGGTTCATCACTCTTCATAGACACAGATGGCACTGGTCTGTGGATGAGCTGTTTGTCAGTTCCCTCCTCCTCTCTCTCCTCACAATGACTCATCTTTGGTCTTTATTAAACCTGTCAAGATTACAGTCAAAATAGACCAGAACACTGTAAATGTTTGCTGCATATGCACAATGTGCAAGCACGCACGCACGCACGCACACACACACACACACACACACACACACACACACACACACACACACACACACACACACACACACACACACACACACACACACACACACACACACACACACACACACACACACACACACACACACACACACACACACAGCTATACAGGGAAGTGCAGAGAATGTTAGAAGGACTTGTAGATCTGCTATTTTAGGTGTGCGACAGGGTGCACAGTGTTGATTTCTACACTGAGGACCATTCTGTCAACATAAAATGCTGTTTCATGAGAGTTCTGAAAAGGCAATTACATTACAGTCATTTAGCAGACGCTTTTATCCAAAGCGACTTACAGTAAGTGTATTCAACATAGGTAGGGAACGAAAACTACTAATCACCAGAAGTCTTTAGTGCATTTTCTGCAAAAACAAGCAACCAAGAGTATACCTAGCGCTAAGGTAAAAGTACAATATATCAGCCACCTATTTCCTTAAACAAATGAGACAAAAATTGCTAAATCAAATGAGCATGAGCTAAAACAAATAAATGTATCGACTAAACAAGATCCAATAAACAATACAGCAATAGAAAAACAAGCGTTCGTACAACTAGTTAACAACAAGTAGGTCAGGCAGAGAGGAAGCATTCAATTCATTTGAATGCTGCATTCGGGTATCAGTCTGGCAATGTCAGGCTATAGCCTTCAGGTACAGTAATGGAGAAAGGGACATTTAGCATTTCTTTCACCATAGTAAAAGCTACATTCATGGTCTGGAGAGGGAACTTTTTACAGACAGGTAAGTGCACAGACTGTGCACTATGCTTTACTCTCCTACTGTTCCTACACCACGCCTACTACTAATATACATGATGTTCCTCTGGTTTCCTGTCAATCAGCAGGTGTCACCTCTGGTCCTGAACACTCACAGTACAGCTGTTAACTAGGTACTATGATTGTTTACACGTACGCACAGCCACGCACGCACGCACGCACGCACGCACACACACACACACACACACACACACACACACACACACACACACACACACACACACACACACACACACACACACACACACACACACACACACACACACACACACACACACACACACACACACACACACACACACACACTTCCAATGCCACCCTCTCTTTGCTGGTCCCATGCACCTTCTTTGGAGATAAAATAATGCCACAAGCACTCCAAAAACTGCATTAACTTAACCAAACTACTTAACCGTACTAACATTTCAGCAAATCTAATAGTTGTTTGTGATAACATTACACTGAATCGCACCAATGTGAGTTTGATTTGTATATTATTATTATATTATCTTTTTATAGATAGCCTTATGGAAACACAGTAAAGAAATAGTACTAACATGCATTACAATAACATATGCACAGATAGATTAATAATTGGGATCAACATTGTAAATGGCCCACAGCCCTGGAAGTCCTATTTAAACCCTCTGGGCAGGCAGAACGCATCTTCATCTTGGGCCAGGCAACTTATAATAAAACAATTTAAAACATCACAACGGGTTAAGGATGACACTTACATTCCTGAGCTGTCAGTTTGCCCCCAATGTTCTAACATGGACGTTAGAGCCAAAAGAAGCATCATGTGACTGTCAACAACACTGCTGCTCTGACAGCAGCATGTAGGCTACCGTTAGCTTGTTAGCTTAAACATTGTTCAACAACACTACTGCTCTGACAGCAGCATGCAGGCTACCGTTAGCTTGTTAGCTTAAACACTGTTCAACAACACTACTGCTCTGACAGCAGCATGCAGGCTACCGTTAGCTTGTTAGCTTAAACACTGTTCAACAACACTACTGCTCTGACAGCAGCATGCAGGCTACCGTTAGCTTGTTAGCTTAAACACTGTTCAACAACACTACTGCTCTGACAGCAGCATGCAGGCTACCGTCTTCAACAACACTACTGCTCTGACAGCAGCATGCAGGCTACCGTTAGCTTGTTAGCTTAAACACTGTTCAACAACACTACTGCTCTGACAGCAGCATGCAGGCTACCGTTAGCTTGTTAGCTTAAACACTGTTCAACAACACTACTGCTCTGACAGCAGCATGCAGGCTACCGTCTTCAACAACACTACTGCTCTGACAGCAGCATGCAGGCTACCGTTAGCTTGTTAGCTTAAACACTGTTCAACAACACTACTGCTCTGACAGCAGCATGTAGGCTACCATTAGCTTGTTAGCTTAAACACTGTTCAAACATGTTTAAAGTTAAACTATATAAACTGGGACATACAACGTGTAACAAAGAGTAACATGTCAAATGTAATGAAACATCTGGTGATACATGGGATACACTTGAAAGCAGAGTCATGCACCGTGTCCACTATGTACATGAAGCTCAATTTACACTCAACTGCACGATGGTGTCACTCGCCGAAAGCAGCCGATCTACAAGCCCACAACACGTTGCAATGTGTGACGTGTTGTGACCTTGTAGACCTTGTAGATCTACTTAAAGAAGGAGCACTATACCCATGTTCAATCTTATCTTCATATAATAGGTTCTCAAAATGCTCTTTATGCCACTTTCTGTCTACTCACTCACACGCTCGCCCCGGGTCAAATCCGGCGACCTCGGAATGATCGCCACCTGGTATTCCTAAACCTAACCTCAGTAAAACTATGCCTACACCTAACCTTATTCCTAACCTTAACCTCAGTAAAACTATGCCTAAACCTAACCTTATTCCTAAACGTAACCTCAGTAAAACTATGCCTAAACCTAACCTTATTCTTAAACGTAACCTCATTAAAACTATGCCTAAACCTTATTCCCAAACGTAACCTCAGTAAAACTATGTCTAAACCTAACCTTATTCCTAAATGTAACCTCAGTAAAACTATGCCTAAACCTAACCTTATTCCTAAACGTAAGGTAGGGAACAAAACTACTAATCACCAGAAGTCTTAAGAGCATTTCCTGCAAAAACAAGCAACCAAGAGTATACCTAGCGCTAAGGTAAAAGTGCAATATATCAGCTACCTACTTTCTTAAACAAATGAGACAAAATAGCACAATCAAATGAGCATGAGCTAAAACAAATAAGTGTATCGACTAAACAAGATCCAATAAAACAATACAAAAATAAAACAAGAGTTCGTACAACTAGTTAACAACAAGTAGGCCAGGCAAAGAGGAAGGGTAGTGTTTCCTGAAGAGGTGGGTTTTCAGCCTGCGGCGAAAGATGGGCAGTGACTCTGCTGTCCTGACATCAGTGGAAAGTTCATTCCACCACTGTGGGGCCAGAACAGAAAAAAGTCGTGACCGTGTCGATCGACCAGAAGGACCCTTGAGTGACGAGGCAATCAGTCGCCCCGAGGTGGCAGACCGAAGTGGTCGGGCAGGGGTGTAGGCATCGACCATAGCCCGGAGGTAAGAAGGAGCTGTTCCTTTCACTGCCCTATAGGCTAGCACCAGGGTTTTAAACTGAATGCGAGCCACTACGGGGAGCCAGTGCAGAGAACGGAGAAGGATAGTTGTGTGGGAGAACTTGGGGCGGTTGAACACCAGACGAGCCGCAGCTTTCTGAACAAGCTCCAGAGGTCTGATGGCTGATGCCGGAGCACCAGCAAGGAGGGACCATGTGGAAATGTCAGAAATAACCAGTGACATAATAATAATTGCACCTTACAGTGCTTGCCAACGTCTCGTCATCGCGGGGGGGCGTGGCATAGTAGCTGCAGACATACTTCTGGGGGGCAATGTTAAGTCAACCTGTTTAATACCCCACAAAGATGTCCGCCGCTACCAAATGACACTTGTTGTTATTGTGAAAATAGCAGATCTACAAGCTCACAACGCCTCGCACTGCGATAACACACACACAGAGATAACAACCTCACTCTACAACAAAGTATCACGTGACCAAACTCCCCTGAGGTCACATGACTTACTGTCAACTGTAGAGGTGATGTGATTCTAATTACAACACGTCACTTCTATAACAACTTATTAAAAATAATCTCCCAAAGCATCATATTGTGAGTTGTTGTGAGCTTGTAGATCTCCTATTTTTGAAGAATGTTGACTGTCTTCTCTTATGGGGGCCACTGGCTCAATTTCTTTTTATTATTAATGTATTTATTTATTTTCAGATGGGGGTCCACCACCAAATACATAACAATTATAAATACAAATCAGTTTAGGGCTCCTTGACATGAAGATGTTTCAAAACCACTGATCTAACTCACATGGACTTCTGTTCTGCTCTGCTCTTCTAAACATGTTGCTGACCAGTGTTGAACTCCACTACCTTTTTACTAACTAGTATTGTAACTAATTGCTTTTTCAATTCAACAACATGTGTTACAATGACTGAGATTAAAATAGGCTTCAGAGGATTATAATGTTTATTATCTTCCAGTGATCTACTGTCACTCTAACCTCAGCACAGCAAGAGACATGACCCGCCCTATTCTGCCTCTGATTGGTTTAGACAAGAGGAGTGATGATTGGTTAAGATATAGGGTCAGATATCATAGTAAGCCAATCTGAGGCAGAGCTGGGCAGGTCTTGCCTTTGTCTCCCTGGTGCACTCACACACACACAGGGAACGCTCCTCTCCGCAGGCAGGCAGGCACGCACACACACACACACACACACACACAGACACAATGACAAGTTCAAGCATGATCTTTATATCACCGTCTCCCGTCTATATTCCAGGCAGAACTAAACAGTGATCTGAAGACATGCTTCCTATATCAACAGTACAGGTTTTATAATACTTTTCATCATTCAGATTCAGCCAAAGTTTTAGATATTAAATACCAAGTGGTTCTAGTATATGGTATAAAACAATTCAACAACATTAACCCCTTCACCCCTCTATTCTTAGTAAAACACACCTGGCTCTGTCCTTGGACAGCATTTTTCCCTCTAGTCTACACCAAATCTCTTTGCCAAAAATAGCAGATCTACAAGCTCACAATGCATCACAACGCCACACGTTCCCCTCCAGAATAGGGTGTGTGGGGTTCAAGTGGTTAACATTTTTAACACCAGACTAGAGAGATTATTGCTACAGTATATTGTTTAAAATCTCTTACCCTGCAATAATCTTTATGCTTTGATCCGACGAGGCAAAACAAAATGGAGTCCAGACGGTTCAGTTGACTGTGACACCCTTATCTGACGGCCGGGGCAGGTACTTTGACCTGCAACCGACAGCACACACACACACACACGCGCAGAATGTATTTATGTCCACACATAGAGAGGATACAAAGACACACATATTAAAGGTACAGTTAAGGTTACGTTCACAAAATCATGGCATATGTCTTCATGACTCAGTGCACACACTGTGACGGCCCCCTGGGCCTAACCATTGTCTGTTGCAGTGCTGGTTTGGAGGGTGGAGATAATCAGAGGAAGGGGAGACACCTGGCCATTGTCTCCTCGAGCACTATAAAAAACATGCTCTGTGTCCAATGGTGATCCTCTTCATTCCTCCTCAGGCTGCAGGGGCGGGCACAGAAGAGCACTTTGTTCATTTGCTTTTGTTTAACCTCACTTAAAGTGGGCAGCAGTATGTTTCTCTGCCTTTATGAGTTGAAACTTTGTTTGTTGTTCTATTCTAACATTTAAATAATTTGTTAATAAAATTTACGCTTCTTTTTGGCATACCCTCCCTGTCGTTTCCCCTTTTTTGATATGGCCTTGGAGCTAGGCCATAACAAATGGGGGCTCGTCTTAAGCTAAAAAAAATTGTAAACTACAGAGCTTAGTCGTTTAGGTCGCTTGTGTTGGTAAACAAACAGGTTCAGGTTTGCACCTACCCTAGGTGGCAGCAGTGGGGTGGGGCCGTGGGAATTGAGGCTGTGAAGGACGTCAGTGTTGGGGATTTCCTGTTTAAATTCATTGGGTAACGATCGGAGGGAGGTGGATTTTGTTAATGGTCACAGGTCTTAAAGAACGTAAGTACCTTTTCATTGTCAAGTCATAACAGACAAACACACACGCAGAGATAACAACCTCACTCTACAACAAAGTATCAAATGACCAAATTCCCCTGAGGTTAAGTAACAGCGTCTCCGCCATATGTGGCAGGCTGCCAATTATAGCAGAGACAGCACAATACTTTGCCAGCCTTTTTGCCTCCTTTTTGGGCATCCCAAGTTGTTGAAACCCTCTAACAACCAGTATGTGGGTATGTAGGCTGCCAAATATAAAAACCAATAGTCTGCACCTATAGCCCAGCTCTGAGATGGTATGTAGGAGTGGTTGGTATTTAGTGACCTTGGTCATAAAGGCTTCCTCTAGGCTATAGGGTCAAAGGTGAAGGATATCTCTAATACAGACACTTCTCTGGACTCTTTATAACAACATCTGATGTATGAGCTCAAGCAACTCCCCTGAGGTCACATGACTTACTGTCAGCTGTGGAGGTGACTGCTTTACACTTATAAACTGTGATGTGATTCTAATTACAACACGTTACTTCTAACAACTTAAAAAAAAAAAAAAAAGCAGATCCACAAGCTCACAAGGCCTCATATTGTGACTTGTTGAGCTCATGCCTCCTTCAATGCATGAGAGCTAGCAAGCTGCTACTTATCACCTGAAAGGGGGGAGTTTCAGCGCGTGGAAGGAACACGTTATTCCAACCAGTTCCTTTCCCCTCCATCAGGCGCCCCGGCTGGCCAGGGGGAGGCAGTATAGAATCCAGGATTACTACATGTTTTTGTGAGGGTACCTACCCTAGGGGACACGGGGAGAACATGCAAACTCCACACAGAAAGGCCCTTTCACCAACCCCACCTAGGGTATGGGAACTGATGACACGGAGGAGAGAACACGCCCCCAGTGACTGTCTTCTCTTATGGGGGCACTGGCACAATTTTTGAGTGATGCAACCACTCCTACATTTAACCGTGTGTTTGTGTGTCCGTCCGAGCACGGCCTCAACAGCTGCAGCTGATTGCAACACAAACATGCAACCAGTTACACTAATTCAATACAAACTTCAATACAAACAGGAGGCAGTGGAACACATGTACAACTTAAAGACATGCACACACACACACGCTGGCTTCATGCGCACACACAGAGACACAAACACACGCTGGCTTCACGCTCGCGCACACACACACACACGTAACATGCGGACCTAACGAGGCCCACCGTGCACACACACACAAGCCAGCACTGCACACGTGCGAGCCAGCACTGCAGACGTGCACACACACACACACACACACACACACACACACACACACACACACACACACACACACACACACACACACACACACACACACACACACACACACACACACACACACACACACACACACACACACACACACACACACACACACACACCTGCAAGGCGCACCGTTGCTCCGATCCACACCAAACTTGCCACCAGCACTGGTCAGGGGTCAGAGGTCTGCCATCACAGTATCCACACAGGGACCACGTGTGACATCCAGGGGCAGTGTTGGGAAAGTTCACTTTCTACATGAACTAGTTCAAAGTTCAGTTCACACATTTTAAAATGAACTAGTTCAGTTCATAATTACATTTTTTGAACTAAAGCTATGAGCTTTTGCTATTTTTGAATAGCCAAAGTATAACATATGGATAAAGGGGTTAAAATGAGTGTGACTCTTTATTATTACATTTTGTTGGGGACCCCCTGGTACCCCCCCCAAGGACCCCTGGGGGTCCCCGGACCCCACTTTGAGAACCAATGTGTTAAGGTATAGGGTCAGATATCATGGTAAGCCAATCTGAGGCAGAGCTGGGCGGGTCTTGCCTTTGTCTCCCTGGTGCAAACATACGCAGGAAACACTCACTGCTCTCCACAGGCGCGCAGGCGTGCACACACACACACACACACACACACACACACACACACACACACGCTCAAGCATGATCAAGCATGATCTTTCTATCACCGTCTCCCGTCTATATTCCAGGCTAAACAGAGTGATTTGAAGACATGCTTCCTATAGAGGAATCCACAGAGAGACTCTTGCTGCGTATGCATTCTGACACAGCAGTTATGATGCACCAGGGGAGCGCTCTGTGGATTCATCAACAGTACAGGTTGTGTTAATAATACTTTTACTCATTCAGATTCAGACAAACTTAAATGCCAAGTGAATCTAGTATAATGTATAAAACACTTCAACAACATTAACCCCTTCACCCCTCTATTCTTAGTAAAACACACCTGGCTCTGTACTTGGACAGCTTTTTTCCCTCTTTGCCAAACATTGTTGATCTACAAGCTCACAATGCATCACAACGCCACACGTTCCCCCCAGAATAGGGTGTGTGGGGTTCAAGTGGTTAACATTCTTAACACCAGACTAGAGAGATTATTGCTACAGTGTATTGTTTAAAATCTCTTACCCTGCAATAATCTTTATGCTTTGATCCGACGAGGCAAAACAAAATGGAGTCCAGACGCTT
Source organism: Gymnoscopelus braueri (assembly GCF_963280865.1). Taxonomy (NCBI): domain Eukaryota; kingdom Metazoa; phylum Chordata; class Actinopteri; order Myctophiformes; family Myctophidae; genus Gymnoscopelus; species Gymnoscopelus braueri. The sequence continues at coordinate 3,349,904 of NC_137613.1, read as the reverse complement.
CAGTTGAATCAACACACTGACAGCTCTGTCATACTGGAGGTGTTGTTCTCAACCAGGTGGAGTGTTGCTGCAACAGGTCCTAGTGCCCCGCCCTGTTATGAACCATGTGACCCTGGGCACAGACATGGAGAATGACACCCTTACCTGACAGAGGGCAGCCACACACACACACACACACACACACACACACACACACACACACACACACACACACACACACACACACACACACACACACACACACACACACACACACACACACACACACACACACACACACACACACACACACACACACACACACTACTCTCCTCAGTTGAGAATTTAAGAATTTAATGAGACAAACACGCGTGTGCACTTATGCATGCACACACACACACTCTGCTTGTTCCTGGCTTTTCAGGAATTACTTTTCGCGACCAACTCCATTCCACCATGCAGGCACATATAATCACAGAGCTAAATAAGGCCTGTTAGTATTTAAGACATGTTGTGTTTTATGTTCATTACAACATGTAATTACATTATAAAATAAATAATAAATAAGGTATGTTAGTAGGCCTATTTTATGTTCATTACAACATGTACATTACATTCTTACAGAGACTCATATTGTATTTGTACAGAATAGCAGCAACATTTTACAACAAGTGACAGCAGAGACAAAGACATGTGAGCAGATAGCTGAGTGTCTACAGAAAGTCTGGTAATCAGAAGGTCACAGGTTCAAACCCCAGTTCACCTACAGTACTGTAGTATGAGTGTCAACATGTCCTTGAGCAAGACACTTAACCCCCAAGTGACATCTGAGCAGCCATCAGCCAGATGAAACTTAAACAGAAACAAAAGTCTACCTTTAAATGAATGTTGTATTACCTGATGAGTCACCTGTCACACACTGTGTGGAGCTTGTTTATTATCATCTTTTATTAAGTTATTTACTTTAACAATGAAACCAGACTTTTACTCAGAAGCTCCTAATAGAACAAAGACAGTAACTGCAGTGGAAAAGAAGAACTGCTCTGATGAAAGACCTTAAAACAGGAACTAAAACCTCTAGATCGCTAGACAGAGGGCACACACACACACACACACACACACACACACACACACACACACACACACACACACACACACACACACACACACACACACACACACACACACACACACACACACACACACACACACACACACACACACACACACACACACACACACACACACACAGAGGGTGGTGTACTGTTACAACTGGTTTCCAAGTTAAATGTAAATAAAAAAGTAACTAGTTATAGTTAATGCTCTATGTATGTAATATATATTTATTTTTGAGAGCAGTAACTATAACTAGTTACTTTTTTAAAGTAACTTGCCCAACACTGTCAAGGAGAGAGAGAGAGGAACACAAAGCTGTGGTCACATGGTTTACAGTAAACTGCTGTGGAGCCTGTCTGTCTCCAGACCATAGGCCCCGCCCACTCCTCTGAGTGAACTGCGTCAGGCTAGTGGAGACTCTGAGTGACTCACACTGTGTTAATGTCAGAGTCACAACTTATTCCTTATCTAACTCACATTCTTTTTACAAGTCTCTCTGTGTTCACAGGCCTGGCTTCAACTCCTGTCCCACTGAGGAAGAAAACCTTTTCAACTTTTCTCCAACACACTGACAGCCCTGGGCTCCACAGGGAGGGAGGGGTAATTATTTGAGACACACATCTGAGTTTTTGACCAATAGGCACCTTTGTTTGCACCTTCAAAGGGTCAAATAAGGGAATCACGTGCCGTTGATCCCCTTCCCCTATTCGCTCATACCTATGTCATGACGTATGTGTAAGAATCATTAAGAAGCAATGCTTCATGGGCTCCAATGTAGCCTGACAGCACATTGCAGGTTCGAATCCCGTTCCCGACGATCTTTGCTGCATGTCTCTCTCCCCATCTCTCTCTCCCTGTTTCCTGTCTGTCTGTCTGTCTGTCTCTACTGACAACTATAAATAAAGGCCAAAAAAATATGTATCAGTGTGTTTTACATTGTGTTGTGGTTGTCTCTAGTCTCCCCCCTCTTTATCTCTCACTTGCGCCTGTCTCTCGCTCTCTCACACACACACACACACACACACACACACACACACACACACACACACACACACACACACACACACACACACACACACACACACACACACACACACACACACACACACACACACACACACACACACACACACACACACACGTGATAACATACAAAGCAAAATCACACTAATGTGAGGTGGATGGAAATATAATAGAAAATAAATGAACAAAGCTGTAAAAAGTTAGCAGATTAAAACCCTTATAACCATGGATTATTAAAATAACTGGATGAGACGTGGGAAATGGCAGCCAATTCATTTCAATGAAATGTGCTTGCCTTCATATTGTAGATCTATTTTCCTTTCAATGTGCATCGGATTCATGCATGTATCTTTATATTGTGCTACAGTCTCACAAAAGCCAGACTGAAACACTAAAAGGGCAGAGAATCATGTTCATGAACTTATATCAATACAAAGGCAGGTGATAAAGTCACTGAATATAAACTATAGTGAATGCAGGAAGCTTTGCTCTTGTTCTATGTTTCCTAAAGATGGAGATAACAGCAGTACTGGTGCTTCAGAGCCCAGTGCACAGAGCTACTGGCAGCTACAGAGAAAACTGTCTGCAGTAAAAACTCATTGCTATAAAATCAATTTATTTGCATATTCCATATATAAGATTTAATTATTAACCCATTAAGACCGGGAACGCATCTCTTTCATTTTAGATTTCTTTGGCTATTCAAAAATAGCAGATATACAAGCTCATAGCGCGGCACCGAGTGCCGCACTATGAGCTTGTAGATCTGATATATATATTTTTTTTAATCTTGGAACATTTGTGCAAATCTTTGAATATATATACATTTTTAACTCAAATCTTTGCTTTTGCATGGGAGTCCCTGGGACAAAATATTTTGAGATAGGGGTTCATGACCAAATAGGCTACATATCATTGTGGGGTCTTTGACATGAAGAAGTTTGAGAACAACTGATATTAAAGCAACATAAGTTGAAAAAAAGAAAAACTGTTGGGAATTTAGACATTTGTAGAATCCCCCAGAAGCAAAGATTTGAGTTAAAAAAGTTCGCTTTAAAAAACATATATATTCAAAGATTTGCACACTTTTTCACGGTCTCTCCTCCCACAGTTTATTTTTCCCAATTTAGTGCTATATGTCAAAATGACCGGCTTCATCGGGAATCGAGTGCTTGTATTTTTCTAAGAGATTGGTTGCATAGTTTTATTGATATTGATTTATTAGTGCATTACATTTCCCCATCCACTTTAATGGAAAAGTGAAAGAACTCAAATTCAAGTATTTTTTTCTCAGAAACCGTAAGAGCTAGAGTTACCAGATTTGGAGGGGAGGTTCATAATTTGGTCCAAAATTATTTAAAAAATAATTACACTAATCGGCCACATGGTGGCGCTATAACAGCCCCCTTTACGTTTTGGTCTATAACTCTTGAACCGTAGGTCGTAAAATAAAAATTTAGATTCCTTGGGTCATGACGCAACTCCCCATATAGGCCACGCCCATTTGCGTCAGGATAGATTTTCCGCCATTTTGAATTTTCTTCAAAACACACTTTTAGCTCCTCCTCCCACATATTTTCTCCAAATTTCACAAAAATCAGTACACATGATCTCTGGACCCATGCGATAATCTGGACCGAAACAGAATTTTGATAGTCCATACCGTTCGTCCGTAAATGGCTTCCAAAGTTAGCGGAAGGGGCTCGTTTTACAAAAAAGGCCACAAATCACGAACGAAACGTCCAGTCAATCCCAAATTTGAATCACATGTCAAGGGTGGTTTACTCAACAAATCCCCAAAAGTATTTCCACTTTGATCCATAGGGGGCGCCACAAATGCTCAAAATGTAACCGTTTGATGCAAAAACCTTATTTTGGGGGGATCAATCCTCTCAAAATGGAACGCAACTGATCTCAGGAGTTACGTGACAATGTAATTGGCACAGCCTCCGACGGTATTCCTCCCAGCGTATTCCTCGAGTCCCGGCGACAGCGACCCGCGACTAGCGTCGGTGCAACCACACTCTGCAATTGCCCTGAATTGCGACGCGTCTAGTTATTAACAGCCTCTGTGGGTTCAGAGAAAACTAATGGAGGCTGAACCTCCTAAATCTAGGTGGTTTAGTCTAATGGTCTTCAGATTGATTTGTAAATTATTCAATATGTTGCCTTTTATAGACAGCCTTACATAAACACAGTAAATAAATAATACAAATACACAGTGGCGTAGCAGCGAAAAACCCAAAATATAGCAAAACTACCGAAAATGTCATCAATATTTAAACCAACACAAATAAATGCTACTTAAAGTACCCTCGCGGGGCCTCCGAGGGATGCATTTAACACGGAAACGAACGCTGGGCAGGTGGACTGTGACACTGACACCGAGCATGAGGACCCAGACGCACCGGCTGTCAGCTCTCCCACTCCCAGTCCCACTCCCAGTGCTTCTGCAGGGGCAAACACTGAGGCTACTAGGCCGACTGAAATCACAGAGGACCCAGACCCACCCGGACAATCTACAAGTTGCAGCAGCCCACCTGATCAACAACAGGTAGATAAAGAAGAATAATCGGAAACTGAGCCTGATAATGACATAAATCAAGAAGCAACCACAGCACACACAGATGTAAAATATCCATCAGACAGAGCAAATTTCCCAGTTGATTTAACCGATGCAGATGTGAAGAGGACCATACTTTCCATGGGTTCATGTAAACCAGCGGGACCCTTTCCTAGGGATGAAAAGCGCAGAAGTTTCTCAGAAGAATATTATTACAAAAAATCTAAACTGGGTTGTAAAGTCCCTCGTAAATGTTATTCTCCAAAGATGGACCGTGCGTATTGCGAGCCCTGCTGGCTTTTCGCCGATAGGAGATGCCCATCCCACCAGCTCTCCTGGACTGTAGGGATTAAAGACTGGCAAGGACTGTCTAGCAAAATAAAGAAACACAAATCATCAAATGCTCATCTAGCCGCATGTGTGGTATTTGACACCTGGAAAAACGACCGTACAGTGGATGTACAAGTTGACCACCAGTACAAGCATCAGGTACATTTTTGGACCCAAGTGTTAAAAAGAATCACAGATGTCACTCTGACATTAGCTTCTTGCAATCTTGCTTTTAGAGGGCACCGTGAGAAAGTGGGTGAGCTCAATAGAGGACATTTTGTGTCAGTAATAGAGTTGTTGGCTCGATATGATCCCATATGGCAAGAGTTGCTTAATAAAAAAAGAAAAGTTACTTATTTAAGCCCGCACATTCAAAACGAATTAATTGCATTATTGTCAAAGAAAGTACACAAGCAGATTGTTTGTGAAATAAAGGAGGCCGTTTTTTTCATAATGGACACTACTCAGGATATAACTAAAGTCGATCAACTCAGTCAAGTTTTCAGATACATCACAGTTCGCAAAGATGAAAATGATAATGCCATCGGGGTTGACATCAATGAGAGTTTTCTGGGATTTGAGAATATCTCAGATCGATCTGCAGAAGGACTGGAAGGAAAAATACTTGAACTGATAGAGACTATGGGACTGTCACTTCAAATGTGCAGAGGCCAAGGATATGATGGAGCCAGCGTTATGAGTGGCATTTATTCAGGTGTGCAGAAGCGCATAATTGATAAAGAGCTGAATGCTGTATATGTCCATTGCGCAGCACATAATTTGAATTTGGTGTTAAATGACGCTTGTCAGCCGATTTCCGAAATCAAAGAGTACTATGACATTATACAGAGACTTTGTTTTTTTTTAGCCAGAGCTGCAAAAGATGGGAACTGTTGGAAAACCACCTCAAATCTAAATCTAAACCCACGCTGAAAATACTTTGTCCAACGCGATGGGCATCCAGGCACGATGCTATTCATGCACTTAGATGTCGTTATGCTGATGTATTACAAGCACTGACCAAAATCAGTCTTCAATACAAAAAAAAAGATGAACGTGTAGAGGCCACTGGACTTATTAAGTCTATTGAAACGTTCGAATTTGCAGTGATTACTGTGATGCAGGAAAAGATATTGGAGTCGGTCAATATAGTTTCCAAATTATTACAGAAGATGGATATGGACCTTTTCCAAGCGGCAGGCTTACTGGGCAATGCATGCAGCACCTTATCAAAACTAAGAGACGACTTTGAACAGGTCAAAAGCACAGCATAGGATCTTGCAGCTTCATGGGGCACTAGCTTTCATTTCACTCAGAAACGCACAAGACGCACAAAGCGACACTTTGATGAGCTCTGTGAAGATCAGCGCCTCACATGTCCAGAGGAGAGTTTCAAAGTAGGTGTCTTTTATGCGAGCATGGATATCATCGTTTCACAGCTCAAAAATAGATTCAAAGGAATGGATGCTATTGCGACGCGATTCCGTTGCTTATGTCCAAGAGAACTCATACAGGCCAATGATGATGAGTTGAATTCATCCGCAGAGACACTAGCCTTAATCTACAAGAACGACCTTTCATCGGAATTCCCATCACAGCTGCTCTCCTTTAGAAACGCTCTTAGGCCAGAAATAAAACAAGATTGAAAAGGGCTCCATTAAAGATCTGACCGAGCTCCTGTTCCTGAGACATGGTTCCATTCTGCCCAGTGTCACAGACGTGGCTACTGCTCTCAAGCTGTTTTTAACCATACCTGTCACCGTGGCAAGTGCCGAGAGATTTTTTTCAAAACTGAAACTCATCAAAACTTATCTGAGAAGCACCATGTCCCAAGAAAGATTGTCTGGATTGGCAGTTCTCAGCATTGAAAACCAGCGTGCTCGCCAGATGGATTTAACCGATCTAGTAAAGGAATTTGCACAGAAGAATACAAGGTGGGAGCAACGCTTTGGATCTTATTAAAGGTAAGAATATATCTTGGCTATACTGTATTAGGGATATTAATCAAATCAAATAAAGGCCTAGCGTTGGGCATTTGTACTCTGTTTTGTGCTTGCGTACTACGGATGTGTAGGACACACACACACACACACACAGCACACAGCACACACACACACACACACACACACACACACACACACACACACACACACACACACACAAATCACGTATGTGTCTGCAGTGATAGGCTGTATGTATGATTTGATGCTCTATTTTGGCTGCCTCAGGAGTCAGAATAATAATAGACAGCCTTTCTTTTCTTTTTCTCTCTCTTCCTTTTCTCTCACCTCAGGACTTCCTTTCGCTGTCCATGGTGCTGATTTGTGAAGAGGGCGCCGCGACGGGTTGTGTTGCAATGGACATTTGTGTGTTAAATGGCTGAAAGTTTCAACGTCCTGGACTGCCGAATGATATGTTATTGGCTGCAGTGCCATTTGCAAATTTGGTATAGGCAATTGTGTTATTTGGCTGCATGTAGCATATTTGTATTTTGGACCATTAAAAGTATTTGATTGTATCCGATTCCGTGTTGCACACTCTTATTGAAGCACTCTTATTAACGTGATTTTGTAGGCTACTGTGAGTGAGCTTGCCTTGTAGATCTGCTCATGGCTTTAATAGCTACACGAATGATGCCCAATAACTACTCCAGGCTGAAAGAGTTTAAAGTGTATAGATAAAGATCTGTTTAAGTGCTTGTAGATTTGCTAGTTTTTAAGATAACTGATTCAGTGTATATTCTACTTGGGAGAGATATGAAGATCTATGTATGTGCTTGTACTGTAGATTTATATTGGTCAAATAGAGGTGGTAAAATCAGGCAAACATAGATTAAATAACTGTAAAAAATATATGTAATTAAAGAGAAAAACAAATTAAAACCGGGAAAAAAGTTGATTTATATTGGTTTGTTGCATTCAGGGATCAACATTATAAATGGCCCACAGCCCTGGAAGTCCTATTTAAACCCTCTGGGCCGACAGAATGTACAGTATCTTGGTTGGGCCAGGCACCAAAGAAATATTAAAATTCCTGATTTGTCAGTTTGCCCCCGGTGTTCCAACATGGACATTACAGCCAGCAGAAACTGTCGACAGCACTACTGCTCTGACAGCAGCATGCAGGCTACCGTTAGCTTGTTAGCTTGAACACTGTTCAAACATGTTTATGTTTGTGTGGCTGCATTTCAATTGAAAGGATTCTAACATTGAGGGCCATATTTTGCGCCTCTGCTGTTTGGCCACTCAAAATATAGTGAGACAGCATTGGCCACGCCTCCATGTTTTAAGTTAAGTCATAAGACCTGGTACTTAATACGGGACCGTACCTATGTTCCCCAGGTTCTATGTTCCCCAGGTTCTATGTTCCCCTCCCCCCCAAAAAAAGGTTCTATGTTCCCCGGGTTCTATGTTCCCCGCTCAACCAAAAAAGGGTTCTATGTTCCCCACTCATCCAAAAAAAGGTTCTATGTTCCCCACTCAACCAAAAAAGGTTCTAAAAAAGGTTCTATGTTCCCCACTCAACCAAAAAAAGGTTCTATGTTCCCCGCTCACCCAAAAATGCAGGAAATGGTGAGACATTTGAAAAGGTTTAAATACATGTATTTATACCCATTAGTTATTTGTAATTTTTCAGTTTTTAAAGTGTCAAAATATCATGTTTTGAAAACTTCTTTGACATGACTCAAAATCTATTTAGGGGTGTCACGATACATTCATTTCACGGTACATATGATACGATACACGATATTGGGCTCACGATATCGATACGATATTATTATCATTTTTACTATCATCAACATTGGCCATCATCTTCAGTTTCAAAGTGCTTAATTTATAAAGAATATAAAAAAAGTTACAACGTTTTTTACACACAAAAATAAATACAACTAGAAAAAGTGCTCCTCGGAGCACAGGTCTACGCTAGGTCAGGTACGTTATTGTGGCTTCCTGGTGGCGGTATAATAGGCCAATGTGAAAAGGGTGCCATTTCTTCCTAGGCCTAGTGGGAATGTGCGTGTGAAATTTCACGGAAATTGCAAGCTGCGTTCATGATTTGTGGCATTTTGTTCCAAAAATGTATTTTGCTAAATTAGACCTGCTGGTGGCGCTATAACAGGCCAATGTGAAATGGGTGGCATTTCTTCCTCGGCCTAGTGGGAATGTGCGTGTGAAATTTCACGGAAATTGCAAGCTGCGTTCATGATTCGAGGCATTTTGTTCAAAACGGACCAATCCTGCAAACTTTGGAAGCCAACCTTAGCCAATCAAGATGGAATATGGGAACGCGGACAGATCCGGGTTGATCACATGACTATAGAGATACTGTGTAATGATTTGCATGACGTTTGGATAAAATCTGTAGGAGTAATGTCAAAAAATGGGTTTTGCACAAATCGGCCTCCTGGTGGCGCTATATAACAGGCCCATGTGAAAAATTTGGGGCAGAGGTTCTGAATTGGTATCGAGGGAGTGTGTGTGCACAGTGATATTGACATGATACTGACCATGATACTGACCATGATACTACCATGATACTACCATGATACTGACATGATACTGACATGATACTGACATGATACTGACCATGATACTGACCATGATACTGACCATGATACTGACCATGATACTACCATGATATTGACATGATACTGACATGATACTGACATGGTACCGACCATGATACTGACCATGATACTAACATGATACTGACACTTGCCATGAAACTGAGCATGATGCTGACCATGACACTGACCATGATACTGATACTGATTATAAGATGTAACACTTTTCTCAACAATTTGACCAGTTATGGCCCGGACGGCTGGCGTGGCGGTCCGGGCACAGCGTGTCACGGGTTCGACTCCCGATCCCGACGGACTTTGCTGCGTGTCACTTCCATCTCTCTCTCCCCATTTCCTCTCAGACTACTGTATACTATCTAATAAAAGACAGATAAAGCCAAAAACAATTATATAAAAAAAATCTTAATGTAACAAATTATTACGTTATTATATTATGCAAAAACCCCGTTATTGCGCTATCGCTCATGATTTTATTACATTATGAGCTTTTATGACATTTAGTTTATTATATTATGAACTGTTATTACGCTGTTATTGTCTCCGCCAGGCCGAAAGGCATGGCGAGAGAGTATGTTTTCCACCCCGTCCGTCCGTCCGTGTGTCCGTCCGTGTGTGTGTCCGTCCGTCTGTGAGCAGCTAATCTCCGGGACCGTTGGCTTGATCACAGTGACACTGTGCACACTCCCTGGATGCCAATTCAGAACCTCTGCCCCACATTTTTCACATGGGCCTGTTATAGCGCCACCAGGAAGCCGCTTTTTGCAAAACACATTTTTTGAGAGTACTCCTACAGATTTTGTCCAAACGTCACGCAAATCGGTACACAGTATCTCTATAGTCATTACACGAAATGGGTCTTTCAGAGTTTTTTAACAAAATGCCTCAAATCATGAATACAGTCGGTGTCCGATTGTCATGCAAGGCCTAAGAAGACATGGCACCCTTTTCACATTGGCCTATTATAGCACCACCAGGAGGCCACAATAGCCTACCTGACCTGGCGGAGACCTGTGCTCCGAGGAGCACTTTTTCTAGTTACATTATGAGTTGCTAGGTGCTCTATATCACCAAGATGGCCGCCAGGGGAAAGGGGCGGGCAAGTTTCTGATAGTAATTTCTCCCCATTATGTTCAGTTGTGTGTGTTCAGAGATGTTATTACACATTGAATGCCAATCGTGTAGATCTACGCGAACCTATTTAAAGCCGCAGCGTGCCAATCGCGTAGATCTACGCGAACCGCCGATTCCCATTGAAATTTCCCCAGGTGCACTTTCCGATTTTTTTTTATCCATTTCCGGTTTCCGGTCGGAAACAGAATTATTCGGGTTCCGTTTTTTTCGATCGTATCCGCTTCCTGTCTGGGATCCTGTTTAAAACTCGATTTTCTCGGTTGTTGTTTTTCTCCTCGCTGATCACTGTTTAGCGTTGATCCGCTGTATCTTCAAGATGGCGGCACGGATTTGGAAACTGTTTTCGCTGGCCGTTTCTCACACATCCGCTGTGTGTTTAGAACCAAATGAACGCGCACTTTTAACTTATTTAGCGAGGTCTGTGGCGACATGAAAAAAAGAAAAAAACAACAATAAAACGCTGGCACTGGTGAGTACATTATGATATTAAACTCTGGCATGGAATGTGTTAATGATTGGAAATTAAAAATGTATGTTTCCTGCATTTTTGGGTGAGCGGGGAACATAGAACCTTTTTTTGTTAATGGGGAACATAGAACCTTTTTTGGGGTAAACGGGGAACATAGCACCTTTTTTTTAGGTAAAAGGGGAATATAGAACCCAGGGAACATAGAACCTTTTTTGGTAAGTGGGGAACATAGAACCTTTTTTGTGGGGAACATAGAACCTGGGGAACATAGAACCTGGGGAACATAGGTGCGGTCCCCTTAATACGTGCGGAATAGGAACATGTCATATTTAATGAAACATCTGTGATACATGGGATACACTTGAAAGCAAAGTCCTACACCGTGTCGACTACGTACATGAAGCTCTATTTCTACTAGGGATGCACCGAATATTCGGAATTGATCTTAAAGGAGGAGTTCACCCAAAAAATGACTTATTTTCTATCAATTGCACACCCCATGAAGCCTTCAATTCATGGAATTATTTTTGTTTTTGTGGCATTCCTAAGCCAATAATTTGATGACCGGGTGTGTATCCGGTAGGATACACAAATAATCTACTTTGTGTCTCCTACCGGATACATTAGCCGGTAGGAGACAGGAATCAAATTATTGGCTTAGGAATGCCACAAAAACACAAATAAATCCATGGATTCAAGGCTTCATGGGGTGTGCAATTGATAGAAAATAAGATTTTTTTTGGGTGAACTCCTCCTTTAACGGCGAATAAATATTACTGAATATTTGGAAGACATACACAAACAGCACAATCCGATCAGTAAAACACCGTTGTAGGGAGAAGTATACAGCAGCTGTGTCTCTCTCGGTAACACACCGTTGAATGGAGGAGTAAACACATCAGCTGCTTCTGTCTCAGTTGAGCCCAGCTGACAATATTTTTCGACATAGAATGTATATATATATTCCTATCAATATGAGAGTGGGGAAAATGCTAAAATATGAATACTAACTAACTAACTTAGAGACAGACAGACAGACAGGAACTGAAAGCAGCAAGGACCAACTTCCTCTGTGGTCACATCACATGATTTACAGTAAACTGCTGTGGAGCCTGAGTGACTCACTCACTGACACACACACACACACACACACACACACACACACACACACACACACACACACACACACACACACACACACACACACACACACACACACACACACACACACACACACACACACACACACACACACACACACAAGTAGTACTGTCTGAATAGCAGCACACACTCATCAAACAGAGTAGTACTGCCTGAATACCAGCCCACACTCATCAAACAGAGTAGTACTGCCTGAAAAAAAGTGCTATGCACAACAATAATGCAAATTATTTACTTATTTATTTATATATAGGCCTTGTAATACTGATGACAGTACTTGATACATTTTTATGTACAGTACACATTCAGTTCCTCGTTTATTTTTCTCAGTTCTCTGTCTGGAAAAACCAAGTCAACTGATTTGTGGTTTGTCTAAACTCTTTCCAAGTTCCCTTTCTTCATCACGTGGGAGAAATGTGCATTGTGTCATGTGAGGACAGGTTTCTCTGTGTTTGGGATTATTTGTGTCTGTCTGCTAGGTTCTATTCACGACCTTGAGAGCCTCTGTGTTAACCCTGCAAGACCCGGATATATTTCTACTTACAAAAAAAAATTGTCAACCTTTCAGATGGTGTTTTAGGAGTACTTTGGAGAGGAAAATATAATGTTTTTTAAAAAAAATAGTTTTCGTAAGGTTTTATTGAAATGTTGTAATATTACAACAGTGGGTCTAACGGGTAGCAGAATTTCCTATAGGCCATTTTACTCACTGTCAGAATAGCATGGCAAATGTCTATATACTTCACTAAAACAACTTAAGGGTTCATTTATATGGTTATGGTTTATCATTTGGCCTCAGAACAGTATACATTATGAATAATATTGGGCCTCAGAACAGTACATTATGAATAATAACATCAATAAGCCATATTTTTAAGAATTTTGATTTTATTAAAAGAACAAAATGAAAAACAGTACAATGAATGTACTAAAGAAACCTAATTACAATATACACTGGTCACAATGTGATGCAAACAGCCCTCCACCGAAGACCAATTCACACCTGCTCAAAATGAAACGGGCACCCCCTCTCATCCATCTATTTGAACACCATTTACAATCACTTGCTTTTTAGCAGTGATAGTCCCAGAAACAGTTTCGGTCTCCTGAAATGCACAGACGAACACCACACTTGTGGCAGAGTAAGCTGGTGTAACTTGAACAGCCACTATTCCTGCAGCGCCCCCTCTCTGTCTTCCGTGGGAGGTGTCCAACTTGGTCCTGGCGCACATCTGATGGCCGATGTTGACATGGTGCCTTGCGTGGATTGCAGTCTGGACTATCTTCCAGTTGTCTCTTCTGAGCTGAAGATGGCCGTCCCCTCTTTGGCGTTTTGACTGCAGTGTTCACCTGATTAGAACAGAATAAATGAATATACATGTCAAAGATTCATCAGGATACAAGTCTGAGATATTGCAAACATTGAAATACTAAAATGACAAATGGTAAACATAACTTGATTCTTACCAGAATGAGAGAGGATGCAAGATCTGCTTGGAAGAGTCTGAGTATCAGGATGTCTTTCTGTGGGACCTTGAGAGCTTCACAGTCGCGTTTGTAGAGGAGCCAGGCGTTGATCACAGCAAGGGTGATGGTGTGCCAGAAGATGTACATGTACCAGCGACGGGCTTTCAGGGGGAACTTGTACTTGGCTGTGAAGGAGTCCAGCAAATCCACACCACCCATGTACTTGTTGTAGGTGCCCACAATGTACGGCCTTTGAACTTCAATGTAGGTCTTGTTGGCCTTGTCCCAGCGTTGAGTCGCCTCCACAGGTTCTGTTCCAGCAAAGGATGAGACAAGTGTGACAGCCCTGTTGTCGTACCACTTGACCACAGCGATGTTGTGGTTTTTCTCCACTCTGTAGTCAAAGGCACCCCTCCCCTTCTTCTTCAAGCTCTTGTCATCTTCGAGGTTGCAGTTCGGTAGGCGGTTCTGAGGGATTGAATGAATGAATGTTTTTATTAGCAAGTTTGGCATATGGTACAGGAGCACATACAGAAGCAATACTAAAAGGATAACACAAAAAGCATAGGGCTTGTTTTCATTGTGGTCATTACCTGTCTTGCTGTTCCCACGTAGTGGATGCCGTGAGAAAGGAGCCTCTCTACCAGTAGAGTAGATGTGAAGAAGTTGTCCGCGTAGATCTTGTAGTTCTGACCACTTGGCAGTGTTGAAGCAAGCTTCATGACGACATCCCCTGACAAGCCAAGTTCAGATTTGGCTCGTACGCCATTGCTGCTCCCTTGGTAAACGTCAAAGTCACACATGATGCCGCTGATCCCTGTTCTGACCCATACTTTGAACCCCCAGGGATGTGGCTTGCCTCTCATGTACTGCTTGATGCTGCTGAACCTCCCCTTGAATGGAATCATCATCTCATCCACAGAGTTGTGCTCTTCTGGCACCACCTGTAGGCACTTCTCTCTGAACGAATTCAGCCATGGTCGGATTTTCCAGAGTTTGTCCTTCTTTTCACTCTCTGGCACTGTCAAGTTGTCAACTAGATGTAACGAGGTCATCAAAGACTGATATCTGTTGCGTGGCATCACATCAGCTACAGGGGCATATCGTGTGTTGGCTTCCCAGTACATTCGGCATCCATTCATTTGTACAAGGCCCATGTTCAGATGCATGCCCATCATTTGCTCTATTTCTTTTCCACTTGTGTTAACTGATGTTCCTGTTGTTTGAAGGCTGTACACATTTGTGTTTGTTGTCAGGGAGTCAATCATGTCTTCGGACACAAACCGGCGGAAGTACTGCAGTGGTGTGTGGAGTGAACTCACATCTTCAGTCAAAGGTGGACCAGAAAAGTCTGTATTAGGGCTGATGAAGGTCTTCTTCTGCCACTGATATCTTTCACTGGGTTTGGCGTGTTTGGCCGGTTGGGGGGGGGGCAGTGGGTCAGTGGGTTCACTGGGTTCACTGGGTGGATGGTTTTCTTTGGACTCCTCTCCACAGGCCTCTTCATCCGACTCTTCATCAGTTTCAGTAAAGTCGATGTCCACATCACTCTCTCCATTCATTACAATATCCAACACATCCCTTGCAGTGAAGCGAGGCTCTCTCCTTGCTTGTGGCATTCTGAAATGAAAATAAAGAAATACCATTAGTACATTAGTACTAGCACATCTCACTGCAGGTACATATTTCACAAGTCACACAATACTGTCTGGCCAACCTATTGTACTTTGCTTATCCTCACAAGTGGCATCAGTGATGATGGTACTTAGCACCATCAGTGATGAATGATGATGCTTAGCCTAACAAAGGGATTGGGGATGACTGTAAGTGGGCAATCCCAACACCCATCACATGAACAATGATGAGAGATTCTTAACTGGGCGACTCCCATATGAACAATTACCATACACTGATTGCTAACCACAAACATTACCAAAATGTTTTGCTAAAACATTATAGGCAATGACATGTTATAAGCTAATGATGCAGTATATTTGTCTTCGAGTACAATTGGTTACAATATACAAATTGGTATATATATATATATATATATATATATATACATATATATATATATATATATACACACACACACACACACACACACACACACACACACACACACACACACACACACACACACACACACACACACACACATACCAATTTGTATGTTTTAACCAATTGTACTCGAAGACAAATATACTGCTTTAGCTTATAAGTTATAACATTTCATTGCCTATAATGTTTTAGCAAAACATTTTGGTAATGTTTGTGGTTATTTGTGGTATATATATATATATAGTAATGCAATGTGGGGAAAATACACATAATTGTATAAATGTATTGTGAAAACTATAAGACTCCACTTAGCCAGGTGAACAGGTGGCATTGCTATTTGCTACCACTATGACCCAGAGTTGTAAAAAAACAACAAGTATAAAGCATGCTCTAATTTACATTTGGGGGATATCTTTCCCAATAATATCATATGTACATGTTCTAGACATTCTAATGATCACCAAAAAAATTATTGCAGACATTTTACTTACTTTTTTGTGAGAAATCCTGTCCAGTGAAAAAGAGATTGTTCTTCCTTCAAGGATTTTCAAGTTGTGACTTTTCCTGCCTCTGTGGGGGGTATTTATATGCAAATATCCCGGCCAATGACATTGCAAGACTAAACAATAGGATCCAATGATGATGTTTAGGTGAAAGAATAACAGGAAAACAAATGATTTATACCATGTTTTTGATAAAATACAAATGTTGTAATATTACAACTGCGGGTCTTGGAGGGTTAAAGTGTATGATTATATGAGAACAGCTGACTACATACAGCAACTATGTGTCCAATATGGCCACAATGAACAGCAGTAGAATAACATGGGTGTTTGGTAGACTTAGTCCACCCTGCATGATGTTCAGGGTGGCTGTGAAGGAGCTCCTATCAAATAAAAATAATGATTCCTCACATTCTCGTCTCTCCTTGCATTGTAAGTTATAAAGATTTCCACCATAGGGGGCGCTGATGGCCGAGTGGTTAAGGCACGTACCACTATGGGCTCTGATGCAGCCTGACAGGTGTGAGTCCAGAGCCCGGAGGACCTTTGCTGTGTGTCACTGCTCGACTGTTCTGTAGAAATAAAGGCAGAAAAGCCCAAAATAACATTTTAGAAAGAAATTGATTTTTACCACAAGCATCATTACACCGTTGTTGTTGTTATTTAGACGAATACATAAAATACTGAAGCCAGCTCTTGATACAGTTTCATGCACGGTACACATAAGGTATACTGGACATATACAGCTGAGGTAGCTTTGTCTCGGCTGCAGATCAAAGTCCTCTCATGGCTGCATGCTAATGTCATCCTGCATGGTAATCCTTCCTCATATCCATGCAGCCTATGTATGTTCACTATGTAGATCTATGTATGTAGTTCTATGTATGTAGTTCTATGTATGTAGTTCTATGTAGATCTATGTATGTAGCTCTATGTAGATCTATACACTATAGGAGGCTGTAGCTTACGTCACACACCAGCTCACCATGATTGTGCAATCACACTGCTGCTGTTCTGGCTTTGAGAACAATGACAACAATGGTAAAAGACATGTAGCTAAAATAGATGTTTGTGAATGTCAGCCCTCATGGACAGACATGTTGTTTACTGAACATCCACTTTGAGACTAAACATGAGAGGTTTTTACAAGCTCAAACGGACAAGACAGAGTCAATCAAACATGATGTGTCCAGGAGGTGAAACAAGACCTCAAGGACCTTTTTGGACGGACCTTTTAGACAAAGTGTTTTAACTGTACTTGTGCTGTTTTCACATTTCTGCCTAATAAAATATTCAATCAATCAATGCAACCTCTGAACTCAGACTGGGAGATGAATGCTCTCTGAGTCTAATGATCATTAGTTACAGTACAGTATATGGACAAACAACATGTGT
Organism: Gymnoscopelus braueri; assembly: GCF_963280865.1. Lineage (NCBI taxonomy): Eukaryota > Metazoa > Chordata > Actinopteri > Myctophiformes > Myctophidae > Gymnoscopelus > Gymnoscopelus braueri. The sequence goes on along the minus strand of NC_137613.1, from coordinate 3,332,121 downwards.
CATAAGTCAACTTAATGTTGCTATGGAACACTGACTATCAAGAAGGGTTCAGCAATTGATCTGAACACTTGCACACGGGCATACGATCATTACCATGTGAAGAAAGTCACAAAGGCAATTTCTCACTTTTCCCAAATAAGCACTTTAAAATACATGTTTGTGAGTTTGGAAGTTACTGAGCATGTGCGGCCACAGGGTCTGTTGTCGAGGTTACCGTCCTCCAGGCTATGGGATGCAGCCTACTCTATTGTCACTCCTAACCAGTGGGTACGCGTAGCTACGGGGCTACGGGCTGCCAGCTCTTGGTGCTAAAGGCGTTACTCATTGATACAACAGAGCATTGGTGAGCGCTCTTCCTGTGAGATCTCACCACGTGGCAGAAAGTACATTATTTCAAGTATTTGAGGCTGTGGACAAAAAGCTCAACTGTGTGTGTGTGTGTGTGTGTGTGTGTGTGTGTGTGTGTGTGTGTGTGTGTGTGTGTGTGTGTGTGTGTGTGTGTGTGTGTCTGTGCGTGTGCGTGTGTGTGTGTGTGTGTGAGAGTGAGTGAGTGAGTGAGTGAGAGAGAGTGAATATGATAGAGAGAGACATAAGCCAAATTCCAATACCGAAAATCTCGGCTCACTCCCGCTCACTCCCACTCGGTCACTCCGACTTCGAACCGGAAGTAGTCGGGTTCCAATTGTTCATTTGCTTCTTGGAGGAGGCGAGTGGAGTCGAGTGGAGGAGGAGAGGAGGCTCTCCGCTTCCGCATAGAGCGAGTGTACATGAATGCATAACACATGGTCACAAATTAAGTAGTTATTGGAACATTAGCCTACTGTACGTTTAGGGAGATTTGGCCTTGTATAGACAGAATTGTCGGTTCTCTGTGTTTCCTTAATTTTAGAAAAATAAAGAAAAAGTATTTGAGACAGAACAGAACACATTGATAATAATTCAAATGAAATGGCAAATTCAAAAATTATAATGAAATTTTGTTTTAGACAAAAATAAATGTAAAATGCAATTTACATTAATCTACAGGCGTGCTCATTCTATGACGGAATTAAAACGATAAATAAAATTGATTTAAAAATTTCAAAAAATTCCCTGCTAAATAGTGGTCAATATTAAAATGAAAATGCAGTTATGAAAATTTAAATGAAATAAGAGAAATGCTTTTTAATCTTCAGATAATGAACACATTTTTTTAGACAAATTAATATATAATGCAATAGCATTTACATTTAATCTTCAGGTATGCTCATTCTATGACAGAATTAAATTGATATATAAAAGATCATTTGAACAAAAAATGCCCTGCTAAATAATGGACAATTCTCAAGTGAAAAGGCTATTTTGAAAATGTAGATTAAATAAGGCTAATGCTTTTTAATCTTCAGCTAATAAATGCATTTTTTGAGACATAAATGAATGTATAATTCAATGGCATTTACATTTGATCATTTTCGAATCCTACTATTATTGTGCAGGCTAGGATTTGAAAATGATAAACAATGTCATTTTCTTTATCCTTTTCATTCGTTCATAGATTGAGCACACCTGGAGATGAAATGTAAATGCTATTGAATTATTCATTCAGTTGTCTAAAAAAATGCATTTATTAGCGTAAGATTGAAAAGCATTAGCCTTATTTAATTTACATTTTCCAAATAGCCTTTTCATTTTAATAGTCCATTTTTAGCGGGGCATTTTTGGAAAATGTTAAATCAAATGACCTTTTATGTATTCATTTAATTCTGTCATTGAATGAGCACACCTGAAGATTAAATGTAAATGTTATTGCATTTTACAGTTATTTTTGTCTAAAAAAAAAGTTAATTTCCTGAAGATTAAAACGCATATCTGTTATTTCAATTTAATTTTAATTATGGCATCTATTCGCTTCCATAGAAAACAGCCCAAACTACGCATTTGCCACTGTGAACAGAGCAGCAGCAGCTCAGCAGCAAAGCAGTGTTGCCAGATTCTGCGAGAGAAATATGCAACCAGGTCTATGAAAACAAGCCCAAAAGAAGCGACTAGGCTACGGCTATCTAATAATAGTCAATCTACAAGCTCAAATCGCATTGTGAGCTTGTAGATCTGCTATTTTCAAAAAAATAAAAGAAGTATCAGGAAAAAAAGTGGTAATTTTTGAACTTTAACAACACAGTAAAATGTTGTCCACAATCCCTTTTACTGACGGCACGGGTGAGCCCCAAATGACTCAGGTCAGACCCATGCTGCGGTGTGCATTCTGCTCACTTCTGCTTTCTGCTATTTTACTAATTAAATACTCTGGCAGATACAAAGTGTCACTGACTTGAATCAAGTTATATCACTTGTTCACATTGGAAGTGTCAAATAGTCTATGATATTCAACTGCACTGCAATTATGAATTAATAATTCCAACCGCATCATACCGACGACGGCAGACTTAAATGATAAGGGACCACACACACACACACACACACACACACACACACACACACACACACACACACACACACACACACACACACACACACACACACACACACACACACACACACACACACACACACACACACACACACACAATGATACAGCACTGTGATCATTATTGCCGTCACCTGTTCATAGTAGTCTACATAATCCTTATCATAAGAGCCGTCCGTCGTCTGTATGATGTGGTTGAAATTATTAATATTTGTGGTGCAGCCAAACATAATAGACTATTTCCAATGTGATCACGTCCCAGATAGCAAAATATGGGTGAATCAACGTTGAAAAATAGTCGGCCATAACGGTTGACTCAACGTTCAATCTCAACGTTGAAACTGTACTGAAATCACAACGCCATTATTATTTGATTCAACGTTGGGTTTCAACCACTAACTAACACTATATCAACGTTGATTCAACCATCATCTAAATGGTATTCTGCATGCTGATTTTAGTTGATTTTATGTTGAATCAACGTTATGACTCAATATTGATTCAACCATCATCTAAATGGTAATCTGCATGCACATTTTAGTTGATTTAATGTTGAATCAACATTAGGAATCAACATTGATTCAACCATCATCTAAATGGTAATCTGCATGCACATTTTAGTTGATTTTATGTTGAATCAACATCAGGAATCGAACACTGATTTAATTTATTAATTGGATTATACTGAATCATATTAGGAATCAATATTGATCCTGATCATCCAACAACCTAATGGTAATCTGCATGTACATTTTAAATTATGTATGCTGATATACTGTAAGGCTACATCTTGTTCAAAATTACCTTACATTTCCCAAAATGTGAAAATATAAAAATAAAGACAGACAATATGATTTGAATCTTCACATTTATTGAACCAAGGCATTTAGACCTGCGTTGAACTGCTTTAACCATTGTTTTTATGCTTTAACAGATGAAATATAGAACATATACAAGATTGTAGATCTGCTATTTATGAAAGAAATCGTGAAAATGTCTGCAAGCATTTGGATATTTTGACCCGATTCTGTGAATGTCTTCTAAATGATAGATCTGCTATTTTTGAAAAATCGTAAACATTTGTTCAAATCTTTGAATATATATTTTTCAAAGGAAACTTTTGTAACTGAAATCTGTTTCTGGGGGTCCCTGGAAAGATATTTTTCTAGGTGGGGGTCTGCGTCCAAATACATGTGATTTTGGGGGTCCTTGACATGGAAAAATTTGAGAACCACAGATTTGGAAGAAGTATTTAGAAGACAGAATCGGGGACAAAATATTCATTTTCACGATTTTTTTTGAGTTGTTTTTTATAAAAAGAAAAGAAAAAAAGGTCCAAGTTCAAACGCAAAACGCTGTCCCGGTCTAGATGGGTTAAAGAAAAGAAAAAATGGTTGAAGTTCAAACGCAAAACGCTGTCCCGGTTGTAATGGGTTAATCCCTTCAGGGAGGGAGGGAACCTGCAGAGGTGCCACCTGCATCCAGATCCGGTCCCTGCTGCTCCAGAGCATTCCTCGGGATGCCTCCCTGACGGCCAGGCGCAAACTGCAGCCAAGACTTGACCGTCTTTTCATAGTTCAACTGGGTTAATTTTCGGTCCGATCGTTGAGCAGCAGCTGAAAGATAAGATAACAAGAAAGCACATGGGATTTAAACACTCAATTTTGTATACATATAAAACACAAAGACACTTAATCTGCAGCAGCCAGTGCGGGTTGGCTAAAAGACTGGACTGGAATTTGAAATGAGCATCTAAAGCATTGCATACACTTTCACCAGCACCTGACTCCAACCTAAACTTTTTTTAAATATTAATTTAGGAAATTGTGCTCAACTAGTCAACAGGAGATTCTGGTTAAATCAGTCTAAATGCACACATCCGAGTTGAAATCTGAGTTGAAATCTGATTTGAAACCACCTCCAGAGGTGGTTCGAAATCAGATTTAACTCGCACATACAGCACAATAGGCAGGTCGCACTCTGGAGCCCTGTGCCTGCCACAGTCTGTGTAGACAGAGTTTACAGCTGATCAACTGGTTATGAGGGGAGGGGAGGGGCCCTTGGCAGCCTCCTTGCTCTCTGCAAATTTTACTTGGAGGCTATTTATTCCGAATGTATCATATTTTTAAGTTTAATTGTTATAGCACGCCCGTCCCCCGAAATAAAAGCCCTAAAAACACAACACAGTAAGACAGACATGTGTATACATTGTCACAAGATACCCCAAGATATATATCTATACAGGCATGCAAACAGCCCGAGGTGAAAAAGGTGACAACATGTTGTTTTCTTTCGGGTCAGGTGTCACACAATTGCCCTATTTGAGTTCAAAAAGGTGACTGTAGCTGAAAAGTGACACTTTTGCATGTCTGTATACAGGTGGACTATAGGTGGTCTATGGGTGGTATACGGGTGGTATACAGGTGGTATACAGGTGGTATACAGGTGGTCTATAGGTGGTCTCTAGGTGGTATACAGGTGGTCTATAGGTGGTCTATGGGTGGTATACGGGTGGCATACAGGTGGACTATAGGTGGTCTCTAGGTGGTATACAGGTGGTCTATAGGTGGTCTACAGGTGGTCTCTAGGTGGTCTCTAGGTGGTCTCTAGGTGGTATACGGGTGGTCTATAGGTGGTATACAGGTGGTATACAGGTGGTATACAGGTGGTCTACAGGTGGTATACAGGTGGTCTATGGGTGGTCTATGGGTGGTCTATGGGTGGTGTATGGGTGGTATACAGGTGGTATACAGGTGGTCTCTAGGTGGTCTCTAGGTGGTCTCTGGGTGGTCTATGGGTGGTATACGGGTGGTATACGGGTGGTATACGGGTGGTCTATGGGTGGTCTATGGGTGGTCTCTGGGTGGTCTCTGGGTGGTCTCTGGGTGGTCTATGGGTGGTATATGGGTGGTATACGGGTGGTATACGGGTGGTCTACGGGTGGTTTATGGGTGGTCTCTAGGTGGTCTATGGGTGGTATACAGGTGGTATACGGGTGGTATACAGGTGGACTCTAGGTGGTCTCTAGGTGGACTCTAGGTGGTATACAGGTGGTCTCTAGGTGGTATACGGGTGGACTATAGGTGGTCTCTAGGTGGTATACGGGTGGACTATAGGTGGTCTCTAGGTGGTCTCGAGGTGGTCTATGGGTGGTATACGGGTGGTCTATAGGTGGTATACAGGTGGACTATAGGCGGTATACGGGTGGTCTATAGTTGGTATACAGGTGGTATACAGGTGGTATACAGGTGGTATATAGGTGGTATACAGGTGGTATACAGGTGGTCTATAGGTGGTATACAGGTGGTATACAGGTGGTCTCTAGGTGGTATACAGGTGGTATACAGGTGGTATACAGGTGGTCTATAGGTGGTATACAGGTGGTCTATAGGTGGTATACAGGTGGTCTCTAGGTGGTATACAGGTGGTATACAGGTGGTATACAGGTGGTCTCTAGGTGGTCTATGGGTGGTCTCTAGAGTCTAGGTGGTATACAGGTGGTATACGGGTGGTATACAGGTGGTCTATAGGTGGACTCTAGGTGGTCTCTAGGTGGACTCTAGGTGGTCTCTAGGTGGTCTACAGGTGGTCTCTAGGTGGTCTCTAGGTGGTCTCTAGGTGGTCTCTAGGTGGTCTCTAGGTGGTCTATGGGTGGTATACAGGTGGTCTATAGGTGGTATATGGGTGGTCTATAGGTGGTCTATGGGTGGTATACAGGTGGACTATAGGTGGTCTCTAGGTGGTATACAGGTGGTCTCTAGGTGGTCTATGGGTGTTCTCTAGGTGGTATACAGGTGGTATACGGGTGGTATACAGGTGGTCTATAGGTGGACTCTAGGTGGTCTCTAGGTGGACTCTAGGTGGTCTCTAGGTGGTCTACAGGTGGTATACGGGTGGTATACGGGTGGTCTATGGGTGGTATACAGGTGGTCTCTAGGTGGTCTATGGGTGGTCTCTAGGTGGTATACAGGTGGTATACGGGTGGTATACAGGTGGTCTATAGGTGGACTCTAGGTGGTCTCTAGGTGGACTCTAGGTGGTCTCTAGGTGGTCTACAGGTGGTCTCTAGGTGGTATACGGGTGGTATACGGGTGGTATACGGGTGGTATACAGGTGGTCTATAGGTGGTCTCTAGGTGGTCTCTAGGTGGTCTCTAGGTGGTCTATGGGTGGTCTATGAGTGGTATACAGGTGGTCTATAGGTGGTCTACGGGTGGTATACGGGTGGTATACGGGTGGTATACAGGTGGTCTATAGGTGGTCTATGGGTGGTATACAGGTGGTATACAGGTGGTCTACAGGTGGTATACAGGTGGTCTACAGGTGGTCTATGGGTGGTCTCTAGGTGGTATACGGGTGGTATACAGGTGGTCTAGAGGTGGACTCTAGGTGGACTCTAGGTGGACTCAGCATTTATAGGATGCCAGGTCAACAATGACCTGGTATCTGTCCTTTGCATAATCCTGCAAGGTCATCAAGGCTAGGAGGGCAAGTGCTACGGGCTGAGGTGGAGTCTGAAGAGGTGAGTCTATGGGTGGTATACAGGTGGTATACAGGTGGTCTCTAGGTGGTCTCTAGGTGGTCTCTAGGTGGTCTCTAGGTGGTATACGGGTGGACTATAGGTGGTCTCTAGGTGGTCTATGGGTGGTATACGGGTGGTCTATAGGTGGTATACAGGTGGTATACGGGTGGTATACAGGTGGTCTCTAGGTGGTATACGGGTGGACTATAGGTGGTCTCTAGGTGGTCTATGGGTGGTATACGGGTGGTCTATAGGTGGTATACAGGTGGACTATAGGTGGTATACAGGTGGTATACAGGTGGTCTATAGGTGGTCTATGGGTGGTATACAGGTGGTATACACAGGCATGCAAACAGCCCGAGGTGAAAAAGGTGACAACATGTTGTTTTCTTTCGGGTCAGGTGTCACACAATTGCCCTATTTGAGTTCAAAAAGGTGACTGTAGCTGAAAAGTGACACTTTTGCATGTCTGTCTATAAGTGGTTACCAACTCCACTGACTGGCCATCTATAACACTACTCTGAGGAACTAGTGGTGTGACAAATACTTACTGAACAGTGCCTCTTCGCCTCATCCAGTTTGTTCTTCCCCTCTGGGATGACACCATGCTTTCCGTATACGACGGCATTGCGGCACTCCTCATGGGTGAAGAACACCTCGAACAAGGCGTGGAATAGCCTCTTGCAGTCCTTCCTGGCACGCTGGTGTATGGCTGCCAGCTGCACAGATGAAATCATCTGTCCACAGCCTGTGAATAGAGAGCGAGCAATTAACAAACTGCATTTTAAGACATCAGCTACATTGACCCCTTTCTGCGCTCAGTGCACCATGAAAACAGACAACTGTGACCTTCTGAAAACTTCACTATCTAGTTGCAGCTCACAACACGGATCACTCGCTACCAAGAACGTCAGGTTCAGTGTGAAATGTATGGCAAACGTATACATCCATACCTGGATATAGCTCCTGCTGCCCGAGACTGGACACTCCAGACTCTAGGTCACCGACCAGGGTGATAAAGCCCTTCAGTGCGTCTAGTTTCTCAGAGCCTAGAACAAAGACAAAAAAATCTGAGTCTACTGAGTGTATTTGTAAAACAATAAGATTGAGTACTGTTCTACAAAGCTCTACAGTATATTCTGATAGCAGTCATTGATGAGTATTTGTTCAGTAGCAGGGGTCGATCTCCCCAGCTCTTCAGTAAACAGAAAACAGTTTTATTTTGGGATACCAATGTTTTCCAGTCATGTCAGAGAACTCACAAAAGAGGTACAGGATAAAGTAAAGTTTCAAGTGAGACAAAGAAATTAGCAGACAACTGAAAACTGCAACATTACAGGCAATAAAACGTACTGATACTGGAGAGCACAGTGGTTATCCTCCTCAACTGGAGCTGGAGCTTCTCCACCTCAGACCGACAAGAGTCGCAAGGCTGCCACCCTTGACCCTCTGGTATGCTCTGGTCAGATGGATTTGGTTGACCTAGAAAGATTGAAAGCACGTCAAAAACTGTAAAGAAAAGTTTTTTAAAAAAAAGCAAAACTCATCTATGAATCCTGAATTTGAAGGACAACAGTGCCAAGTCTGCTGACACTTAGCTGAGGAACCACACCTTCTACTGGAGCATCACTGGACGGAGATGGAGGTTGCAGTACACTGGGTGTTTCTTGGTTCCACTGATCCAAGTCCATATATGTAGCTGCATACGGCTGTGCAGAAAAGACAAAAGGCCCTTAATTGTACTTGGTCAAAAATCATCAAAACTATAGGCTACTATACAAGCTCATAGCGCAGCACCGAGTGCTGTGCTAAGAGCTTGTAGGTCTACATGGGTTAAATCTAAAGAAAACATACCTCATCAACAGGTCGGCAGGCCTGTGTAGAAGAGGCTGGAGGGTATGGCTGTAAATCGGGGTAGAAGGTATCACAAGGTTGCAGAGACATAGAAAAGTAACCTTAGTTTGTAGTCTGTCAAAGATCTTTAAAAAATAGCTATGCCTTTATGCAATGCATTGTGGATTTTAGATAGACCAATCAAAAGTAATGTGGAATGTAATACAAGTCACAAATAAATTCAATTTATATTCAATTATAACCTTAGCAATACAAAAATCAAAATGAGTGCAATAAATCAATGGTTATTATAACCGTAACAATCAAAATTAAAGTGTCTGCATTAAATTGATGGTTATTCAAAGCTAAACAATCAAAGTGCCTGCATTAATCCAGTGGTTATTCTAATCTTAACAATCACTAACTCCATCAGTTTTTGAGAGATTGTATTTTGGGTTTTAGGGATTTATGTCCAAGTGAGAGAAGAACTCTTTGAATAAAATCAAAGGTGTTCTTCATTGATTTGGGGTACTCCAAATTCAGTGCGTAAATCAGTCCAAACAGTAGGCAGATGGCATGTGGGAGACTTTGAAGGTCATCACTGTTGTACCTTCCAAGACGATGCATGATAGTGAAGAGTCCAAGTGCAGTGAGTGAGGAGAAGCCGGGCTGTCTTCAGGAACCACGGTCAGGATCCCAATGGAGAGGTGGGACATGTCTGGAAGGTCATCGGTGTCCTAACAACCACAACCACAATTACATGTCAAATGTCGCCTTTTTATATGGTAGAAAACACAATACACACCCACTAAGGGGAAGTACAATTCTGGAATGACTATATTCAATAGAAAGAACAGACTGTAAATACTGTACACGCATAAATAATTAACAGATCAATTAATGATTTAAGTACATCTAGACAGCTGTAAACATTCTGTCTGCTTGAAAGTAGAGTTGTTATCCCAAGATCTATTATGACCAGATAGTGTATCACGTTGTTAAACATAGCCATGTCCTGAACTAAACAGTTGTCATGTTGGCACCATTTTCAAATAGTATAGCAAACTTATTTACCAAGAGTATCAGTGAAGTGTTGATGTTGTTTGAAGAGAAACAGTCTAACATTGATGTGTTAGACTGCAGACTAGCAAGGCAAGGTGGAGGGAACAGTGGAAAGCAGCAGAACCATCTAGGCTTCACAACTACATCGAGGATCCCACAGATGTCCCTGGCCAGCACCTGCCCCGTAAGCAGTGGACAACCCTCAACCGCCTGAGGACAAGCGTGGGACGCTTCGGTGAAGCAATGCAACAGTGGGGCCTCTCGGACAGTGCCCACTGTGAACCTGGAGACCCCCTAAAGACTGTGGAACACATCATGACCAGCTGCCCGAAACACCGCCCACCACATGGCGACCTAGGCCTGATGAACCTGGATGACGAGACGCTGGACTGGCTTGCTGCAACGGAGCTGAGGATCTGATGACATACGCAAGAAGAAGAAGATTGATGTGTTAGACTTTAATTAATTAGTTATAGGAAATATTAGTAGATCCCCTCATAAAGACAAGTGAAGGTGTACAGATACCTGTGTCTATAGATAAATGACATTTGTTTTATCATTTAGTTTTTGAAAGCATAGTGGGAGAATGCCATTAAATGCAATCAGATACAAGTTTTAATTATCATGAATAGGGCAGTCTATGGAGGGATGACTTTGTATCTTAGAAACTTAACAGTGGAGGTACAGCTGATAAGGAGAAAGTGGAGCAGGATTAGTCACACATTCAGGAGAAACAAAACAGCAATAATTAAACATTAACATGGAACGCACCAGGCAAACGGAGCAGAGGAAGACCCAAAAACACCTGGAGAAGGAGCACAGATTTAACATAGGTTTAACATAGGTTACTGCATCCAAATAGCTCTAATGAGGTGAATGCCAGTGTAACACTTTTTTCTGCCCAGTGTGATGTGGTATTTCTTTACTGTTTGGTTAGGATTTATAATGGTAAATTATGTTTTTTAAATTGCGTGGTTCTGGCATGGCTTCCATGTTTAAAGCGATAGTGCTTAAAAGGGCAAGACCACTTTGGTAGAGGTTTGTGTTGTGTATTTACCTTGCCATGATGTAACTCCAAAGGAGGACAAGAAATCAAAAATAATTGCTCCATTGATTAGAAATTGATCATTCAAAATATGCTCCTCATTGACTTACATTGTACGCTGAAACAGCTCTCAAAGTCACTATTTTAGCACATAAACAAACACAATCAAAGCTAATTCAGACAATATAGAACATCACCAAACCCAGTACTGTTTATTTTTTGAATAAAAATGTCAACTTCCTGCTGATTTTACTATTTGAAGATCCGGATCCACAGATCCAGTCGGGGTTTTCTTCTTAATAAAAATAGTAAAATCAACAGGTTGTGAGCTTGTAGATTGGCGATTTTTTTAAGCAACGCTGTTGTACGACAAAAGTATAAAATAGGGCTAAAGTACTTAATCAGACTTATTGATTTACTAATTATAAACATCACTTGGATACAATTATATTTTAATCGTGTTTAAATATGTTTCTACCAACGACTAGTTTCAAAATTTGCGAGTCATGCCTAGCCATGGATCACGAGCGTCATGGATAAACTGCAAACTAGTGTTTGCACTTTCTCCATTTATAGCCCGTACATCCACATAAACGTTCAGATTCCAAATATAAAGTGCTGACCTCATGGCCACGAATGTTACAAGTATGTACGGACCCTCAGATGTACACGTATCTTCCGTATTGTTCAATAAAAAGCATTTTAATCCGATCGGTGGCCATTTTCTTAGGTTTTTCGCCATATGCTAACTGTGACCCTATCGGTTGGGAAGTGTATTGCACTCTACATACGTTATAACTCTATGAGGAAATGGCCATCGATCGGATGAAAATGCTTTTTATTAAACAATACGGAAAATACGGGTACTTCTGAGATACCATATATAATTGTAACATCCGTGGCCATGGGTTAAGCACTTTATATTTGAAATATGAACGTTTATTTAGATGTAAGGACCGTAAAGTTGAAAGTGCAAACACCAGGTTGAAGTTTCGTCATGACTATCATATCATATATGACAGTCATGTTTCAGGGCTATACTCGGGCAAATACACGCCACGGTCATGAACTAACAAGTTGGACAACATTTTAATTCCATAAACTAATTCAATTTACCTGTTATAGTAGATTAGAAGCATGGAAACATCCATGTCTGTAAGGTTCGCTCCTCCTGAGCCGTTAGTTCGACTTCCTGCAGCTCCCCGGTCCGTCTGAGTGTGTGTTCAAAACGGATAAGCTCCGCCTCCGCCTAACCCCTTTGTAATGTTGACGCAATTTTGGGTCAGTGGTACTCAACCTGTGGATCGGGACCAGCCAGGGGTCCCCACATGATTTTTTTTTCTGGGGGGGGGGGGGGGGGGGTCCCCAGATGACAGTGAAGGGACAATTTAAGTAACCTTTTTAATAAATGAAAAAGTAAAAATATAGCAAATAAAAAGACCATTGCTGCATCAAGAGTAATCAACAAACTATACAAAAAAAATTTTGTCAAACATTGGCCAAATTCTCAAATAATATAAGAAAGAGGCAAACAGCCGATCTGCAAGTTGTGAGCTTGTAGATCGGCTGAAGTTGAAGGATAAAATTAATAATGATAATAATAACTGATATTAATGATGATGTTCACATCATGTAAAAACATTTAACATTTTTGTGCCTTTTGTTTTTTAACCTGTTGTTTTTTAACCTGATTTCCAAAAATGTAAAGTGTGCTATAAATAAAATGTATTATTATTATTTTTTTATTATTATTATTAATATTATTATTACTATTATTATGTATACTTTACATTACTGAGAATGTCTGCAGGTGGCACATCTCTGTGCAGTGTCTGAGCTCTGCCGTGTAAAGGGTGAAGAGAAGGGAGGCCAGCACAGTCCCCTGGGGGACTCTTGTGCTGCAGGTCACAGTGTCAGATGTAAAGTCCCTCAACCTGACGTATGGTGGTCTGTCAGTGAGGTAGTCCATGATCCAGGACACAAGGTGTGGGCCAACATGCATGCTGTTCAGTTTGTCTTTCAGAAGGGGAAGGAGGGGGGGGGGGGGCTGTATGGTGTTAAAGGCGCTTCGAAAATCAAAAAATAATATCCTCACAGCACCACTTTCCTTGTCCAGGTATGTAGTCGAAGCTATTGAGGTCTGAATTAAAATCCCTGTATAAGGTCGCAGGCACCCCAACTTTAAGCTGGTTCCCTAGGCCTAGTAGGCCTAGAGCCTAGGGAAGTTGAATCGCATTCTTATGCTTTCCTCTGGGAAACACGTCCATGTAAGACACTACAAGACCATTCAACCCTAAGACCACTCAAAATGGTCTTAGGGTTTTAGATTCTTAGGACCATAGTGAAAGTGGAGATCTTCGCCATAAAAGTGTCAAAGAAATTAGACACATATCCACGTGTTCGCATGGACAAGCTCTACAACATATCAAAAGATGGGCCCGTAATACATTATCAAGTTAAAGCACGTTGAAGTGAAGCGGTAACACTAGGCCAGGGGTTCTCAAACTTTTACATACCACGACCCCATATAATAAGGGAAATCTTTTGGCGACCCCAGCAAACCGCCCCCAAAATATCTCGCTAGAACCACATCATTTCTTTATCCGACATAGCGGTGCAGCTGTTGGTAGTAGGCTACTGGTGGTCTCTGGTTGTCTGTAATTGTTGTCTGACGGTAACGTTACGACGCAGTCTAAGTTAAACTCCGTGCGAGGGCTACAGATGAAACCACATGGATCCGCGGTTCTTGTATTTTGTACCCTCTCGCTTACGGACTAAGTAAATCGTTTTGAAGAGCTCAGCTAAATCATCTGTGTCCTCCTGTGTTGTTGCTACGCTGTGTGCATTGTGTGCAGTGTCAGTGTCGTGTCGGGGTGTGTGTGTGTGGTGTCGGGGTGTGTGAGAGAGAGAGAGAGAGAGAGGTTTCACGTTGGTCGTGGACGCAGCCCCCCCAAATTATACATGCATGATGTGTATTGAAGCACAGCCTATCGGCCTCAGTTGATGCGCGAGACAGGACAAATACACAAACGACTGCCTGGTGTAAAATCCGAGTGAAGGACATCGTCTTTTTTTCCTTCCACTTTGGGTTGCGACCCATAGTTTGAGAATCGCTGCACTAGGCAATTAAGAGCCTAGGTTGTAAACCGTAGGTCTGTGTGGAAGGAAACTTATATTGGGCGAATCGGACACGCACTGATCGAGAATCTGATTTCGGATTCACTCCATGGGCTCCAGAAGGCTAACCCTAACCCAAGGGCAGCTAAGGTTAGGGTTAGCGAAGGTAGGGGGAGGAGGGGAGGGGAGGCGAAGGCATCCCCCCTCCCTCACCCGTCAAAAAAAGAATAAGGCAAATGTCATAGATTCAACATTGAATCAATGTTGGTATTTCAATAATTAAATGGGAGGAGGGGGGAGGGGGAGGAGGGGGTTGCCCCCCCTCCCCCCAACAAGAAAAAAAGAAAAGAAAACGGCAAACTGCATGGATAAAACGTTGAATCAATGTTGTCATTTCAATCATTAAATGGGGGGAGGGGGGGTGTGAGGAGGGGTGTGCCTCCCCCCCTCCCCCCATCAAGAAAAAAGAAAAGAAAAAGGCAAACAGCATAGATTCAATGCTGATTCAATGTTGGCATTTCAATCATTGAATTTGCACCATAGATTCAACGCTGATTCAATGTTGGCATTTCAATCATTGAATTTTGCACTGCAATACAACAGTGATTCAATGTTGAAAAACCATCAGTCTTCAATCGTAACCAAAAATCAACCCTAACGACTATAATTCAACGTTGAATAACCATATTTTGCTATCTGGGGTGTTATAACTTGATCCACGTCAGTTTTTTCACTTTGTATCTGGCAGAGCATTTAGTTAGTGAAATAGCAGGTAAAGCAAGCTGTTTCCACACCGCAACAATCTTGCCACCAACAGGGCAGTGCTCAGTGGATTTGTCTACATGTTACAGTACGATTGGAAAACCAGTCGGATTAAAAACAACCTCATCCTCATGGATACAATCTCATCCTCATGGATACAACCAGGGACGTGCTTGCCACTGGGAAATTTGGGACAATTCCCGAACGGCCGCTCCATTCCAGGCCAAACCAGGCTGGCCGTAAAAAAAAAATATATATATATATATATTCTTCCTCCACTTTTTGGGTCTGGGCGACCCATAAAGTAAATATAACGCATGTAATTGACCCAATGGCTTGTCTCTCATCTGAAATGGCCAATCCTTGAGTAGCACTGGCCCACATTACCTCCAGTATTTTATCATTATTGTAAAATTTTCATTGTATATTTTTATTATAAATAACAAAATGTTATGTTTTTATTATAAATAAAAAATATTACATATTACATCCTACTATATAATTGGAGTAACCTCTGTCTGTCTGTCCGTCTTGGTGTCCGTCTTGGGTCGACCGGGTATGGGCTAGTAGATATAATTATTATAAATAAAATATACCGCTCATCGGTTAGTATTAGTATTTGGGACCTCGGCACACGGCCGGAGGCAAAATAAATACGGCGTGAGGCCCTTGGCCGCGTACCTTACGGGCCTCTCTATCTGAGATTCCGAGGCTGAATTAGGATCCCAGCACGTCCCCTGGATACAACCTCATCCTCATGGATACAACCTAATCCTCATGGATACAACCTCATCCTCATGGATACAACCTCATCCTCACTGGAAGAACCAAGTATAGACCTATCGACATTCTCTGGTCAAAAACCTTGTAACTCCACTTGCACTTCAGTTAGGTAAAATATTGGTGACGCTGTGCAGTGTTGTTATTTTACAAACACAATTTAGTAACTTCCTGAAAAGTAGCCTGTTTACATACAGCTTTTCCACCCGTTAGCAAATATACACGTTTAACCACTTATGCCCTACATACTTCCTTTTATGACAAACAGCAAAAACTTTACTAATGTTGCAACAAATTGCTTGATTTTAGATCTGCTATTTTGCTGTTTTTTAAATATTACTTAAAAAATCTCATTCTTAACTTACCTCGGATTGAGATCAAACTGATTCTTGATGGATAAATGTTGATTCAAATAGACTTTAATATAAAGAAGTTGAGCAGAAGTTGAGCAGCACTTTGTGACTCCCTCTCTGCTGGTGTGCATCGGGGGAAAGAACTGACAATAAAAAGGTCATGTGACCTTGGCTTGGCAACATACATGATTGGATAGCTGAATGACTCCCATTTCAATGATGTCATTAGAGTTCAGTTTTATTGTCATGCATTCTGGGAAATGTAGTGAATTGATCTATTGCCAACAACATGTGATAAAGGGTTCAAGCAAAAAAGCAAGTGAAGCAGAGTTACGACTTGAGGGTGTTAAAGATCCCATTCCAGCCACAATCATACATTAATGATCAATGAAAAAAGAAAGTAGAATAATAATATTCATTGTTATTTATTTGTGTTAGGCTATTGTTATTTATTTTTGTTGTTGAAATATTACCAGGGATAGGGCGCGACAAGCTTAATGCTTCTCCCTAACCCTTTTTTGGGGAATTATTATGATTGATACTATGATTATTATTATGAATATTATTGTAAATATATTAACCAAATGAATGAATTGTATGTACATACACATATATATATATATATATATATATATATATATATATATATATATATAATATACACACACACACACACACACACACACACACCAAGTTACTTCTAACAACTTTTTAAAAATAGCAGATCCACAAGCTCACAACGCATCATATTGTGACTCGTTGTGAGCTTGTAGATCTGCTATTTTTTTAAATACTGTTGACTGTCTTCTCTTATGGGGGCCACTGGCACAATTTCTGAGTGATGCCAACCACTCCTACATTTAACCGTGTGTTTGTGTGTCCGTCCGAGCACGGTTCAACAGCTGCAGCTGATTGCAACACAAACATGCAACCAGTTACACTAATTTAATACAAACAGGAGGCAGTGGAACACATGCGCCACTTAAAGACATGCACACACACACTGGCTTCACGCACGCACACACACACGCGAGCCAGCACTGCACACAAATACACACACACACAGGTCTGCCATCACAGTATCCACACAGGGACCACGTGTCACACCCAGGGGCAGTGATGGGAAAGTTCACTTTCTACATGAACTAGTTCAAAGTATATCTGTTATCTTTGAAAAGCCAAAGTATAAAATATGGATAAAGGGGTTAAACTGATTGTGACACTTTATTAGCACATTTTGCTGGGGACCCCCTGGTACCCCCCAAGGACCCCTGGGGGTCCCCGGACCCCACTTTGAGAACCAATGTGTTAAGGTATAGGGTCATAGATCATGGTAAGCCAATCTGAGGCAGAGCTGGGCGGGTCTTGCCTTTGTCTCCCTGGTGCAAACACACACAGGAAACACTCACTCCTCTCCACAGACGCGCGCGCGCGCGCGCACACACGCACACGCACACACACGAGGGGTGGTGTTATGTAACAACCGGTTTCCAAGTTAAATGATGTCATATGCAGCATTGTATTAACCTCACTAATACAGTTTTATCTGATCTTCAAAACATGTTGTTACCTGACCTGCTGCTGAAATAAGTTAAACATTGTTCATGTTTAATGTTTATATACTGGGAGGTCTGTCTGTCTGTCTGTCTGTCTGTCTTATAGAAACAAACAACACTGTCAGTCTGTCAGTCTAATGTAGTTAATATAGCATGAAAATCAATTTAACCACATTAACCCTATCGGCTATTTGGCTATTTGAAAATAGCAGATCTACAAGCTTGCGCCGTGTTTTAGCTTGTAGATCTGCTATTTTCAAAGCCTTTTTAAAGACAGATTTTTTAAATCTTTTCAGATGGGGTTCTGTGGCCAAACACATACATCTATTTGGGGGTCCTTGACATCAACCAACTGTGAGTTCCACTGGTCTACTGTATCACAAATAAAAACTATAGACAATTGGAAATACTCAAGTAGAGTAAAAGTACCTCAACATTGTACTTAAGTACAGTACTTGAGTATATGTACCTAGTTACTTTACACCACTGACCAGCGCTGATGAGGTGACCGTACCTTTAAATACATGTTTGCATCGTGGCTAAGAGTTGTGCGGCCTCCTCCTCCTCTTCCTCCTCCTCCTCCTCCTCCTCCTCCTCTTCATAGATAGATGACAGGGCATAAAACATAACGTTAGCCTCATAGCATAATAAATAAGTCATATTTTTTAAGGTTTTCAGAAAAGAAGAAATGTTCCTAAAAAATACATCCAGACTGACAGCTAATCTCTGCTCCACCAACAGACATGATCAATTAAAAGTGTTTTAGATCTAATATTACACTTAAGGGCCTTATTACAGAGACTAGAGTACAGTGAGGAGAGAGAGAGAGAGAGAGAGAGAGAGAGAGAGAGAGAGAGAGAGAGAGAGAGAGAGAGAGAGAGAGAGAGACTCAGTATCTGGACAACATTGTTTACATTAGTCCCTTAAAGGGATAGTTCACCTATTTATTTTCTATCAATTACACACCCCATGAAGCCTTGAATTCATGGAGATGTGTTTGTTTTTGTCACATTCCTGAGACAATAACGTGATGAACAGAGTAAAGATGCTAATGTCTCTGGTAGGAGACTCAAAGTTGACACTTTGTGTCTCCTACCAGAAATACTAATGAATTCAAGGCTTCATGGGGTGTAAATGATAGAAAGGAAGTAATGTTTTGGGTGAACTACTCCTTTAATATACCAAAATGCAATGAATTGAGGACATGTTCCATAATGTCTGCAGGATTGTCCATTAGACTGGATGGAACTCTCTGCACTGAACATGATGATGTACAAGTGGAGGAGTGGACCAAGTAGAGAGGCCTGGGTCACATATTATAAAGGTTTAAGTCACTGGTTTTCAACCTTTTTCATATCAAGGTCCATTATTTATTCTGCATTTGAGCCACAGAACCACCGTTTGATGAGGTTTAGACTCTCAGACACAAGACTTACAATATTTTGTTATCGTTGGATAAGATTTTGTCCACAATTCCATCCATGTTGTATTGATGTTGGTTCCATAGGAGAGATAACAGGCAAACCTTCATCAAAATAACAATTCTTCTACATTCTCTAATTGTGTTACTTCTTTTAATGAAGTAATGCAGATGTTTAACAATAATGTAACTATTGAGAGTGTAAAATGAAACCAAATGGTTTCATTTTACTCTCTCAATAGTTAAAGATCTATATAAGGGTCCATTTGGTTACCAACTCTCCAGCATTTAACTGGGGACCACCTGGAACCCCTTCAAGGACCACTAGTGGTCCCCGGACCACTGGTTTAAGAGGTTAAGCTTTTGATGCAGCTGTTCACCATCACTTCATCAGTGGTATTAAAATACCTGGTCGAATGGCGCCATCAAGTGGCCAACCTATGCCGTATAAAGTGGTTAAAACCTTGACAAAACACTATTCATTTACCTGTGTTCATACTGGAGTGATCAAGGGTCCTATCCTGCCTTAACCCTTATCCCTAAACTATTAGCCAGATTTTACAGATTTTTAAAAACATTTTAAAATAGTTCAACTAGCCGATCTACATCAACACGTTGTAAGCATATAAATCGGCTATTTAAAAATGTTTTTCAAAATAGTAAAACCATGGCAAAGAAGTTCAGGGATAAGGGGTAAGGCGGTACCCTAAGAAGATACTTTCAGTCCAGCTGGTCCTCTTATGGAGCGTGAGGAATCCCCTGACTCAGGCCAGGCTCATGATAACAAGTGTTGTTAAAGGATTTCAGGAATATTATTGAAAAGAGCAGATCTACAAGCTCACACTTCTGGAGTTGTTTGGAATACAACACACATCTTACAACAATTAAAAACAAAATACATGTCAAAATATGCAGTTATTTCTGTCTTTATGGTTTATTGTGCTGTTGCTTGTCTAGATGTTTGAATGTTTATGGAGCTCAATGGAAACAAGCCTCTGGCTTTTATGTGATGAATCCATTTGTCTTTTTGTTGTTCAGCAAGTACAACAGTTCACTGTGTTAACCCATTAAGACCAGGAACGCATCTGTGACATTTTAACATTTATTTGGCTATTCAAAAAATAGCAGATCTACAAGCTCATAGCACAGCACAGAGTGCCGCGCTACGAGCTTGTATATCTGCTATTTTTGAAAAATCATGAAAAGTTGTGCAAATCTTTGAATATATATATATATATATGCATTTTATTTTTATTTTTATATAGCCAACATTTGTAAAATATGTTGTTCCAGGGACCTCCAGAAGCAAAGATTTGAGTTACAAATGTTCGTTTAAAAAAATCATATATTCTAAGATTTGCACAAACGTTTAAGATTTTTCAGAAATAGCAGATCTACAAGCTCATAGCGCGGCACTCGGTGCCGCGCTATGAGCTTGTAGATCTGCTATTTTTTTAATAGCCAAAGTATCAAATAATATATATAGCTCAAATCTAAAGTGACACAGAAGCAGATCAAAATTTTGAACATTCATGGTTTTTGTTTGACAAATTCTGAATTATGTTTGAAAGTTTTAAACACAAATCTTTTGTTGGGGCCCCCCTGCCACAACATCTATTCAGACGGGGGTCCGTGGCCAAATACATATCAATGTGGGGGTCCTTGACATGAAAATGTTTGAGAACCACTGTGATCAAAGAGACATCCATATAGGTGAATGGGTAGAGTGACTGTCTGGTGAGCAGAAGGTCACAGGTTCAAGACCCGACCCTAGCAGTGTGTCTGGGTGTCTCTTAGCAAGACACTTAACCTCTTAACTGCTCCTCTGTGGGCAGACATCAGCTGGGTAAAGCTGAAAGCTGCATTTACCCCACAAGATCAAATTGGTCTAATTATACGTGTGGGGTAATGGTGCAAAGGACATCATCTCAGTGGTGTAAAGTAACTAAGTATATTTACTCAAGTAATGTACGTAAGTACACATTTTGGGTATTTTTACTTTATTTTCAGTACTTCCACTCCACTACTGTACATCTCAAGTCAAATTGGATGCTGTGTTCAAGATTTGCGGCATTTTGTTCAAAACGGGACAATCCTGCAAACATTGGATGTTAATCTTAGCCAAACAGGATGGAATCTGAAAAATCAAACAAATCCGTCTTGATCACATGACTATAGAGATCATGTGTACCGATATGCGTGAAATTTGGATCAATTCTGAAGGCTTAATATTAAAAAAAAATGTTTTACATAAGTCAGCCTCCTGGTGCCTGGTGGCGTTATAAAAGGCAGATGTGAGAAATGCAGGGCAGAGGTTTTTCCTTGTTCTCTAGGGAGTGCGCATACAAAGTTTTACACAGATCGGTGCAGTTAATGGTAAAAACACGAATTGGCCTGTTATAGCGCCACCATGAGGCTGATTGACTAGTGGGAATGTGCGTGCAAAATTTCACTGAAATTGCACACTGTGTTCATGATTTGAGGCACTTTGTTCAAAACGGAGCATTCCTGCAAACTTTGGAAGCCGATTTTAGCCAGAATGGAATATGAAAAATCTGAAAGACCAGTTTTGTTTAATGACTATAGAGATACTGTGTACCGATTTGCAGGATTTTTGGACAAAATCTGTAGGAGTACTGTTACAAAATGTGCTTTGCACAAATCGGCTTCCTGGTGGCGCTATAAAAGGCCCATGTGAAATATTTAGGGCAGAGGTTCTGAATTGGCATCCAGGGAGTGTGTGCAGTTTCACTGTGATCAAAGAGATCAGAGATTAGCTGTTCACAGACAGAATGACACACGGACGGACGGACGGACGGACGGACAGACAGGGTGCAAAACATACTCTCTCGCCATGCCTTTCGGCCTAATTATTATATTAATAATAATGATAATAATAATAATGATAATAATAATAAATAGAGGATGAATAGTTGCTATTGGGCAGAAACCTATTTTTTTCCGTAAATTAATGTCACACTTTAAAGCACAACTTTCTGAAAATAGACGATCTACAAGCCCACATGCTTGTGGATCGGCTATTATCACCATTTTATTAATTTAGTTTTTAATAATAAAAAAGGAATGGTTTTGGACACTGCAACAATATTTTATATATATGTAACGCTGCCTCGGTGCTGATGACCTTAACAGACAGCGCCTGAGTTCTGAATTGTAACTCTTAAACATGCAACTATAAACTTATAGTATTGATTGTATGATGTGACTATTATTTTACCCCTGACCACATTACACCCATCACTTCAAATCTACTTTTCAAAGGACAACAAGGTAGGTTGTATAAGAATTGTATTTATTCACCATTAAGAAATAATATATATAACTGACCAGAACACCTTACCTGTTACCAATGCAAGTGTTAACACAGCCCTTGTAGGGTTTCTATTCCAACAACCAAACTTTGTAAGTTAAATAACCACCAACAATGATACCTCTGTCCCTAACTGTCCCTATTAGGAACCACAATGAACACAATAAACCAGGTGGGTTCAACCCAAATACCTCTTTTCGTTACCTCCAGAAAATAGTGCAAAGATATTAAAAGTAGGAAATAACTATAAAATAGTGCCGTGGCAATAAACTGTCATACATGTAAACTTAAGAGCACTTAGTGGGAAAGTGCCCTTTAACATATACCTTACACTTGAATACAGGTTTTCAAACCTTTCAAATAAACCTGGGTAACCTATGGAATAAAAGGAATTACTATTTTAACTGGGCACAGTAAATTATGAAATAAACAGAAGCCTTTTAATTCTACCTGAAGAAATAATATATTACCTTATTGATACATTTTAGATGTATTATGAAAATACCCTTTTTAGATATATACCTCCTATTCTCAGAAAGGATGCAAATGAGCTTACCCAATCATCAGTATATCTTGTACAGTAGTGAGCCCACTGAAATAATCAGATACAAAGCCGTCATAAACATGAACTAAATAACCTCGTTGCAGGCCTGATCAACGCTGGTGTTCAGTCAGTGTGAACAGAGTGGAGACGCCTCTTCACTCAACGTGAGCCCAGAGTCAATGGGTTAACTCATTGGTTCTCAAAGTGGGGTCCGGGGACCCCCAGGGGGTCCTTGAGGGAGTTCCAGGGGGTCCCCAGTTAAATGATGGATAGTTAGGAACCAAATGGTTCCTAACTTTTAAAAGGACATGGTTCCGAACATGGTTCCTAACTTTTGTAACTCAGAGAGTGTACAAATGCCTAACGGGGTCCATTTGGTTCCATTTGTACACTCTCGGAGTTAAATTAACATAGCTTTTACAATATAAATTGTGGTCCCAGAGATAGAAATGATGTTAAATGGGGGTCCATAGTCTAATGCATGTCAAAACTGGGGGTCCTTGAAATGAAAATGTTTGAGAATCACTGCTAGAGCCATAACTAAATCTTCTCTTATCTTGTCCCTGACATATCTTTTCAAAATGGGGGTCCGCGGGCTAATAAGTGTCAATGTGGGGGTCCTTGACATGAACAAGTGTGAGAACCACTGGGTTAACTCACCCAACGATCACAGTTCAGTGTCTCTTCCTGACGTTCCCAACACAGAGCGTTCCAGTGGAATAGATGACTGCTCTCTCCCATCATGACACCAGAGGTGCACCCAGCTTGTCCTGCAGCAGGGGGCGCTATATCTGGTTCTCTGTAGACGAGTCTTAATGTCTCCACAAAGGAACGCAGAGGGTCCTAAAGTCTTTTATATGGGCTCTATGTACAGCAGCCATATTATCACTTCCTTCACAGGTCTTACCAATGATACTAATGAAGGCTCTGTTCCATTTAGTGTAGCACAGTGGTTCTCAAGACTTTTTAATTTACACGACCACCACAACTCTGAGAGTGTACACATGGAACCAAATGTGGTTCCATGTGTACACTCTCATAGTTACACACCCGTAAGAGGCCATGTGGAACCCCCTCAAGGAACCATATGAGGGTCCCTGGACCACACTTTGAGACCCACTGGTGTAGCAGAGTGTTTCCAGTGAGCCAACATGAACAACATGAACACCCTGACTCTGTTTAAGCAGAATGGAACAGAGCCTTCATTAGAATCATAGGTAACACCTGTGAATGTCTTCACAATATGGCTGCTGTGCATAGAGCCTATTCTAAAACCACCCCCGGTGTAGCTGTTCACACTGGACGTTAGCTCAGCTAGCATGAGGCTAACAACAGTGTGACTCTAGCCGCCTGCTTACTGCAGTAAAACGTTAAAACCAGGACTCGCCTCGACTCCAAACAGGACAAACATTAAACACTGTCAATACAGATGAGTAAACTCATTCAACACTTAAACACTAAGTGTTAATATTGTCACGTAATGTAATGCTCCTGTTTTGATTCACATGTGAGTTCTTCAGACACACCAAAAACCTCTCCCTCAAAAGCTGGCTAAGCACACGCCGCACATCCCAGCTCGTCCCGCCCCCCAACCAATCATACGCTTGGAAAAGTGATGGACCGTCATAATGGCCAATCAGAGGTAGTTAAAAGGAACAGTCTGAAAACACAGACTCAGTTCAAAGGTGCAGATCTCCATAATGTCCAGCAGATGGCAGTGAAAGACCACATGCCAGATGTGTTAAGCAGAATATATTTTCAATAGATCAATGGAGAAATTGATTGATTATTTCACAGTCGATACAAAACAAAGACACAATGAATCATACATCATTATAAATAATTGTGGATATTAATAGAATGTATATTATACACCAGTGGCTCTCAAAGTGGGGTCCGGGGACCCCCAGGGGTCCTTGGGGTTGGGGGGGGGGGGTATTCCAGGGGGTCCCCAGCAAAAGTATTTAACATAGCATCACAATCATTTTAACCACATTATTCATTTATTTGTTGGCTATCAAAAATAGCAGATCTACAAGCTCGCAGAAAATACTTGAGAAATATTGAATATGTTTGGACATTTTCCTTTGAATATAATTATATATAGATTTTGTAAACAAATCTTCTCTTCTGGGGGTCCCTGGCACAACATGTTCTCAGGTGGGGGTCCGTGGCCAAATACATTTCAATGTGGGGGTCCTTGACATGAAAAAGGTTTGAAAAGCACCGTCTATAGACAGAGGAAACGCCCATAAGATGAAGAGTGTTGGTTCACTAATGCAGGAACCATCAAAGGTTCTCTTTGATCCAATCATTAATAAGACAAAAAAAACACTGAATATAAACCCTCCCAAACAAATACAAAAGGGACAAAAGCTCAGTGTTAATTTATCCATCTGTATCTCAGAGTTAAATGAACCAACATGTTACTGTAAACACTGTTTATGCAACATTTTATTCTAAATTAAATACATTAAAGCCTGGGAGTTTCTTAGTGTCTAAATCACAGTTTCTCAACATTGGGCCTGGGGACCACCAGGGGTCACTAATGGACCCTTTTTGTTGCTTTGGTCTTTGTTTTATAAAACAGTGAGACTTGGCATTAGTTTTCTTTTCTTTTTTCTAGGGTTATGACTTATTAATCACAAAGTAAAGCAGCCTACAGGTCTAACCTCTCTCTATAGTTTAATCCAGTGGTTTTCAACCTTTTTCATGACAAGGACCCCTAAATTGATATACTGTGTCATTTTAAGATTTCTTTGGCTATTAAAAAACAGCAGATCTACAAGCTCATAGCGCGGCACCGGGTGCCGCGCTATGAGCTTGTAGATCTGCTGTTTTCAAATCCTTACAGTTTGTTGCTCGGTGGTGATCCAACTTTTCCATGTCAAGGACCCCCAAAATCATATGTATTTGGCCTTGGACCCTGCAAATAAAAGATGTGAGAACCACTAGTACTAGTGGACTCATAATGTGTCATATAGTGTCGTAGTAAATCAGTGTCATACATATTCTGAAGAAAACCTGGAGACTGACGTTCAGTAATTGGTTCTTATGATCAAAATAAGAACAATAATGTTATGAAAAACAGAGAATCTAAGTCTTTACCACGGACACATTGATGAGCCCTGCTGCATGGCCATGGGCAGAAAGATGAAGAAACTGGACGTATGATTCTCATTGTAAAAACATATAAATATGATACAGTATGTAATGATAGGATATAATATGATACAGTATGTAATGATAGGATATAATATGATACAGTATGTAATGATAGGATATAATATGATACAGTATGTAATGATGGATATATTATGACACAGTATATAATAATAGAATATAATATGATAAATGTCTCATTCTTGGTCTAGTGTGATGAATGCACTGAAGTGGAATGAGAGCTGGATGAACACGTTTATGAATAAACATTTTATCTTTGAATGAGTGTGAGCAGAAAAATGATGGAGATGGCGTTGTTTGGAACTTGTTCAGATCACCAACATATTGGAAGGGGTATAAAGCAGAATCTTGCCTTTATATCTTTATTAGCAAGAAGAAGGATACTATTGGAGTGGAAATCACCACTGGCCCCTAAAGCATCTGTATGGCTTAAAGACCTCACAATGTACCTACATTTGGAGAAAATTAAATTTAATCTGAGAGGATCACCGGGAAAATTTGATCAGGTGTGGGGCCCTATGATTAAATATATAACTAAATTAAAGACGTTACAGGACAGATAAAGCAAACACCACCATCGACACGTTCACAAGCTCTAGGTTAATACATGCTAAAGGAAAAAAATAACGGATTCCTACTTTCCTTTTTTGTATAGACTCCATATGTACCATGGGGAGGGTTAGCGAGGGAAATCATAATACTTATGAATTGATTATTATGTATTTTTTATTTTGAGTTATGTAAGTGTATGTTACATGTCTGAATGTTGCATGTTGTATATGGGATTGGAGTGGGGGGTAGTAAGGGCACCAAAAAAAAGAAGTACTTTTGACATCCTATAGCAACTGTATTCTCATGTACTTGTCAAAAGCAATAAATACACATTTAAGAGTGTGAGCAGAAAAATTAAACAATAACATATCACATGTGTTCTGATTATTGTGCACAGTGTATCGTGTTAATGAGGAATCTAAACAGCACAGAGTAAGGATTTCTAATTCATTTAGAGATCTGTTATTTATGGGTGCTTCTGTAGGTCTATCCATCAGTGTGACAGTTTACAGTTGGTAGTAAGCTTTGTATCTATAGTGAGCTGTATTGATTGATTGAATATTTTATCAGGCAAAAATGTAAAACAGCACAAGTACAGTTATTAACACTTTGTCTAAAAGGTCCGTCCAAAAAAGTCCTCGCGGTCTTGTTTCCATTGAGGTCGTGACATGACAACACTATGAATATTAATACACAGGAACAACGACATGTCAAGAATACATTTATTAAACTATTCATACTTCTACACATGATCATACAATAACATGTGAAGAATGAGAATATTATCACATTCATATTCAATGAAAACACAATAATGGAATGAGTGAGGAAACAATGATGTAATAATGAATCAATGAATAAACAATGATTGATTTGAGTTCATAAACACATTTAGTAGATGTTTGAATCCAGAGTGATTGACAAAGTCCAAGATGAGAGTCAAACTATGAGTCAAATCTGCTGTCAAAATGAACACTGCTCACATCACTCGGGTGGCTCAGTGGTAAAGTCCCTGCCCACCACCACGGAGGTTGTGGGTTACAATCCACCGTGGTGCATCCGGCTTTGTCCAACGTCTATGTGAACACAACTGACCCGTGTTCAGGGGAGGGAAGCCGGGCGGGAGGAGGAGATATATGTCACTGTATGTACTCCTATGGGCTGAGGGGGGGCACTGGTCAGCGGGGAGTGTTGGGCGGGAGGAGTGGGACGAAGGCCCTACGTCCTGCCGGTGGGGGCTCCTCACTGGCAGGTGAGCCAATAGGAGACAACACAGAGATGTGTGTGGGGAGGAATTCATTGGCATGACGACTAAACTGGGGAGAAACTTTGAAACATGATTGGCTACTAAGTTAAAAACATGTAATAAAAATAATGAACACTGAACACTGCTCACAATGTGTCGCTTTGTGACATAGATCTTAGCTATTAGAGGGGGGGGGACCAATTACAGAACCCTGAGGGACTCCAGTCAATAAAGTATACAGAGTTAACTGGTTAAGTATAAAGGTTTATATACAATAAACTATATTGATACTGTGAGAATTACATGATCAAATATACAGTTTTCCTCAGTCTATTCTTGTGTAAAAAATATCAAAAATAAAATATTACATAAAATATGAGTTTGTATCATAAGAGACACAATATGACACTGATATCTACATCATCATCATCATCATCATCATCATCAGTGTTGATGGACAGTATTTATGATACATATTTATAAATGTATGGAGTGGAGGTTTGTTCACTTCTATCTAATCTAATCTAAGATCTAAAGCTCCCTGTGGTGATGACTCATTTATACCATAGAGTTTGACATTAATATGGATTTGACCAGGGACCCCCATTTGAACATATTTGTGCCAGGGACCCCCATTTGAACATATTTGTGCCAGGGACCCCCATTTGAACATGTTTGTGCCACGGACCCCCGAACAACATTTGTGTTGTTACAATTATCAAAAATATATATTTTAAAAATTCTAATGTTTTTATCTATCTACAAGCTCACAACGCGTTGTGAGCTTGTAGATCTGCTATTTTCAAATAGCCTATATATACAGAGGTTAACGTGTTTAAACTGATTTAGAGACGACTGGTTCTCAAAGTAGGGTCCAGGGGCCCCCGGGGTCCTTGAGGGGGTTCCAGGGGGTCCTAAGCTAAATCATTAACTATACATTAATAGCATCACATTCAGTGTAACCACTTTAACCACATATTACTTTGGTATTGGGAAATAGCAGATCTACAAGCTCAAAGTGTGTCATAATCTAATGTGTTGCGAGCTTGTAGATCTGATATTTTAGGAAACATGTAGTTTTGTATATAATTTGTACAATTTTTTACACAAATCTTGTCTTATGGAGGGGGTCAAAGGTCAAAAATCTACAGGAGCTTTAATGTTTGACTGTCACTGTGCTGCTTATTACATCATCATGATGAGTCACTCATGCCCAAATATGGAGTCCATGACGTCAGACTCAGCTAGTCTCAAAGTAGACTGCCCCAACGCTCCTGATTTCGTGTATAGAGGGGCGGGTGTTAGAGCCGGCGAGAGATTGCGCCTGATCCCCATTGGTTCACCGATCTGTCCGTCAACCCCCGCCCCGTTAACACAACATTACGAGCGACGCCCACTGCACTCTGGTTGGTTGGGAAGTGAAACACTTCCTCATACCGAGTACACCGACGTGCTGGGCCAGGCTTTTATTTTTTAGCAAAACTAAACAATAAAAGCCTGGAGATCGAGGCTAGTCTCAAAGTATCCTGGCAACAGTGGTAACCATGACAACCTGCACTCACTCACACATGTTGAGTAACCATGGTGACCTGATGTCATCCTCACATAGAGACTCTATCTCTGCTCACACAGACACACTGAGGAGGAGTAGGACCAGACATAGAACCCAGCATAGAGAGGTTCAGAGAATGTGTTCTGGAAGGTGTACAGGTGTGCCAGTGAGTCAGAGGACCCTTTATAGAAGGACAGAGTCCCAGCAGGCCAGTCCAGATACACTGATACTCTGTTAGAGTCAGAGGGACTGACAGGGAGGACAGTGTCCTTACTATTGTGTGTGACAGAGTAACTGTTACCATGGAGACCACCACCACCACAGTACAGACTCCAAGACTTGTCATTGTATCCAAGCCTACAGTCATCACCACGTCCTTTCCTGCTGATCCCTCTGTAAGTCACTGCTATAGAAACCTCTCCACTCCACTCTACCTCCCAGTAACAGTGTCCAGTCAGACCCTCTGTACACAGAACCTGATTCCGGTAATCAAACCTGTCAGGTTGTTCAGGATATGATTGAACCCCATGTCCCCGTGTCACCTTTCTGTTGTTCTCAGACAGAGCGAGGGCTCTGTTTGCTG
This sequence comes from Gymnoscopelus braueri, assembly GCF_963280865.1. NCBI lineage: Eukaryota > Metazoa > Chordata > Actinopteri > Myctophiformes > Myctophidae > Gymnoscopelus > Gymnoscopelus braueri. The sequence continues at coordinate 3,302,217 of NC_137613.1, read as the reverse complement.
TGTTTGTGTCCAGTGTGAGAGGATGGAAATCTGATGAGAAAAACAACACAGTAAACATTAAATACATCACTCACTGACTGACACACAACGCTCGCACACACACACACACACACACACACACACACACACACACACACACACACACACACACACACACACACACACACACACACACACACACACACACACACACACACACACACACACACACACACAAAATGTTTACATTAAGTTTATGTGAAATGACATCAATGTGGAAAATACACAGTGGTGGAAAAAGTACTCAAATGTTTTACTTAAGTAAAATATCAATGCTGCAATGTATAAATACTCTGTTACAAGAAAAGTCCGGAATTCAAAATGTACTTGTGTAAAAGTACAAAAGTATTGGTATTAAAATGTACTTAAAGTACAAAAGTAGAAAGTACTCATTATGCAGAATGTCCCTTTTCACAAGTTTTCAAATGTATACATTTAATAAAAATCATTTGAAAATAGTAATGCTATTTTCAAACGGCCTAATGTAGGGCTGAAGTGGTTAACTCTCTGAGTGCCACAAAAGGAGTTATCCCGAGTTTTTTTCTGAATGCCCTCAGTGCCAAGGACGAGTTATCCCGAGTTTTTTTTATAAAAAATCATTTTTATGATATGTCTGTCTGTCTGCAATGGATAAAGTGGTGAAAGTTGGATTGCAGGCAAGTAATGAACCACACCTTCCTTGTCATTCATGATGACATAATTAACATTAACAAAACAAAACAAAAGCTGTAGGTTTTGCATATTAAGGTTGAATGAGATGTAGGGCCCACAACATATATTAATGTGTTTATATTGTGTGACGTAGTCACGCAAGCTGTTCATAACGGCCACTTTATTCAGTTATGTTTTGGAAAGCGACACCTCTGCATGATAGAGTAGATAGATATTACTAGCCCACTTCATTCTTTGGCCGGTAAAATATAATCCTGTCGGTCAAGGTGGCCGGCCCAAAAAGTGCCTTGTGGAAACCCTGGTCATGATGCAATGTATTGTGAGTTTGTAGATTGGCTCTTTTTATGTTTGAAATACAGCTGATCTACAAGCTTACAACCTGTCTCAATGTGAATCGTTGTGAATTGTTAGAAAGGCAAATTTTGTTTCAAATATAGCTGAACTACAAGCTCACAACGTGTCGAAACATGTCACGTGAGCTTGTAGATCGGCTATATTTTACATATTGTTGATCTACAAGCACACAATGTGTCACAATGCAAGGCTTTGTGAGGAGTTGTGAGGCATTGGGTTTCATTCACTAAGCTCAGGTCCTCACATATTTTGTACTTATGTGCATATACGTGACTTCCCACGTTCAGTATTCATTCATCTTTTTTTTACCGTGAATTTGGGCGGACACTCAAACTCACGTCTGCTCAGGAACAGACTTATATGCCTCAAACCTTTCATATATGTTAATAGAATGCCTTATTATTCATGAAAAATCAATGACAATAGTGCCAAACCTCAAATTATGTTTTTATGTGCCCAAAATGTGTCAACACATTAAAAAAACATATTTCAAAGATCTATTGCTTGGATGCATATGGTAGACATGATGCAAATTTAACCGAGTATTTCTGTTCAGTTGACACATTTAGAGCTGAATTATTAGGTCCTTTTGCATGTTTTCCGTTCCTGTAAATGTGGCCACAGTTTCACATATTGGACTTAACATATGTTGTGCTATTAATTTATAATATTGACCACATCACATCACACTTGTGTCTTATCATCTGATGAGGGTACAGTATGGATGAAATCTAGCTGTGTCCATAATATCCATTCACCATTCTGACGTAGGACAGGATATGTTGTTAATCCTAAAGACAGGTTTATCCTCAATAATCAATAAAGTGTGATCTGGTCCATAATCTCGGATCTCGGTGTTCCTGGATTCCAGCTACAAAATGTTACCTCAGTCAAATGTGAGCATTATTTAATAGAAAAGGCTTCTATAATATCCTTTCCACGTTTTATTAACCTATTATTTGGTGGTGGGGTTAAACTTTATAACTTCTTATTCTCATTATGAGAGCATTACTTTATTAACGTTCAGCTGATCCATCGTGCGATCGAGGGACTCACTTCCAGACAGAACAGATGTACAAGTTGTCAATGCGGTGCGACTTGACGCGTTGTAATTTGGCAGATCTGGGTTTTTTTTCTTCACGTGGGTTATTTCTGGTTGCCTTTAAAGGGACACTTCACCCAAAAAAAAAATGTGTTTCAATGGAAGACAATAAGACAATAAGACAATAATTTGATGACCAGCGGACCGGTAGGCAGCGGTTCCGGTAGGAGATGAACCGCTGCCGGTCATCAAATTATTGTCTTAGGAATGAGACAAAAAACCAAACAAATATCCATGAATTCAAGTCTCCATGGGGTGACTAATCCATTGAAACAACGTTTTTTTTGGGTGAAGTGTCCCTTTAATGGTGTTAAATGGGGTGTGGAACAATACAAAGGATCTACACGGGAGCACACTAGTGACTTTAGAACACAAATGAGATACACCTGTGATCCACACAAATCATGGCTCTGAACCCTCTTTCATGAATCACACGTCAGAATTGACTTTCCCAATATACATATGTTATTTATGACCAGGATATACACCTTATTTATGACCAGGATATACACCTTATTTATGACCAGGATATACACCTTATTTATGACCAGGATATACACCTTATTTATGACCAGGATATACACCTTATTTATGACCAGAATATACACCTTATTTATGACCAGGATATACACCTTATTTATGACCAGGATATACACCTTATTTATGACCAGGATATACACCTTATTTATGACCAGGTCAGTGAATGAGGCCCATTGTTTCTGTCAACCTGAACCCACATGACCTTAATTTTCTGAAAAACTTTAATGTTTTATTCAAAATAAATGAAAAGATTCATGTTGCTATATACATAACAACATCTAAAATGACACAGATGCTTTCCCGGTTTTAAAGGTATAACAACGTATAGGCTTTCCAGGTCTTAATGGGTTAAGGACCGGGCCAAGAGCAGAGAAACCTCCTGAATTACCTGGAAGCTCTACTGAAGAGTTTTCAGGACAGTATCTGGGGAGGGGCCAACCCACTATAAAACAGCAGTGGTGGGAAAAGTACTCACAATTTTTACTTAAGTAAAAGTATCAATACTGCAGTGTAGAAATACTCTGTTACAAGTTAAAGTCCGGTAGTCAAAATTTACTTGAGTAAAAGTACAAAAGTATTGGCATTAAAATATACTTAAATTAACAAAAGTAAAAGTACTCAATATTATTTTCAAATGGCCAAAATGTATATAGGGCTGAAGTGGTTCATGAATGTGTTGTAATAATAATCTAAATCTGCTAAGTAACTAGTAACTAAAGCTGTCAAAATAATTGTAGTGGAGTAAAAGTACAATATTTGCCTCTGAGATGTAATGGAGTAGAAGTAAAAGTATTGAAATTGGGAACTACTTTGGTAAAGTAAAAAATCCTCAAAAGTGTACTTAAGGACAGTACTTGAGTAAATGTACTCAGTTATTTTACACCACTATAAAACAGTTTATTACACGGCTTGGTTGAATGCTCGATTCTGATTGGTCAGTCATCGGTCATTATTTCTTGATAATGACCGATGAGCTCTATAACGGACCG
>NC_137613.1:3216021-3293521 GCF_963280865.1 Gymnoscopelus braueri | reverse complement strand
CATTTTCAAATAATTGTAGTGGAGTAAAAGTACAATATTTGCCTATGAGATGCAGTGGAGTAGAAGTAAAGGTATTGGAAATTGGAAATACTCAAGTACAGTACTTAAGTAAATGTACTTAGTTGCTTTCCACCACTGACTGTGTCAACACGTTGCGATGTGACGCGTTGTGAGCTTGTAGATCTGCTATTTTCAAAACATTTTAATACATTGTATACATACCATGTGAAACGGGACATTCTGCATGATGAGTACATTTTACTTTTGGTACTTTAAATACATTTTGATACCAATACTTTTGTACTTTTACTCGAGTATTTCTACATTGCAGTATTGAACTTTGTGTACTTTTTCCACCACTGTAAAAGAATATCCTATGGAAGTGATATGTTTTACTATTCTTTGTTGTCTAAACAAGTTTTGGTCAGTGAGAGAGTGAGACAGGTGCATGTCAGTGAGAGAGTGAGACAGGTGCATGTCAGTGAGAGAGTGAGACAGGTGCATGGCAGCAGAAATACATGTCGTCTCATCTTGGTTTGTTCATTGACAGCGTTCAGTCACGTTACTATAGTAACCCGACACTGCACGCGTTACAGCCCAATGTATACTCCGTCGTACGACGGGGTCGTGCGGCGAAAATAGTAGATCTACAAGCTCACAATATGTTGCGTCAGCAACGCATTGTGAGCTTGTAGATCTGTCCGACCAGCACATTCCCAGTGGGTGCTCGCTGTTTCCTGTGGGTGCCTGAGCCCTAGGTGATCGGCCCCTGCTTATTTTGCTTGTTAAAAGCATCATTTTATTAAGACATGACAGCAATATGGGAAAAAACGTATATATCTCAATTAAACATACATTAAATACAATAACCAAATATTATTTTGAATACGATTAGTAGTGGCAGCCCCGTTTAGTAGGTTAACAGAATGTCTGTGCACAGTCACACCCTTAATCAAAATAAATCTGGTAAATGTATCTTACCTTAGAATCTCCAGTCTACAGTGCAGATTCTTCAGTCCAGCTAAGAGCAGCTCCAGTAGTCCTGAGTCCAGGTTGTTTTCGCTGAGGTCCAATTCTCTCAAATGGGAAGGATTAGAGCTGAGAGCTGAAGCCACAACTTCAACCTCTGTCTGTCTGAGGTTACAGCCGGCAAGTCTGTAAATACAGATTAAATAAGAGACTATCAAATTATACCTAGTTCACTGTCATGGAAGTTAACTAAGAGATCTCCTACTGTATCTAGTTATACAGACATAAACAGTTTAAGTATGATCAGAGAACAGGGAAGTAAACAACAGATGGAAAGTTAATGTAATGTAAGTAAATCTGAGTAACCAAGCTCACTGTTTAAAAAGCCATCCTCTATACACCCCTTCACTAATGGTATGGTCCATTTCTCATATGGTATGGTCTGTTTTCACGGTAGAATAACTCATAAAGAGGACACATATGAATAGTTTGAGGACTTGAGTTCTCCTGTTGTTCTGTGTGTACTAAGGTTGGGGTCGTCTGTCGGCGATTGGTTGAGTCGAATTAATGTTGGTTACCTTCATGTTACATGTGTGCACTTCACCTACAGTATGCTGAGTATACTAATATAGTTTTGTCTTCCATTAAAGGAATATTTCACCCCAAAAAATACTGTTTCCCTATCATTAAAACCTTGAATTCATGGAGATTTGAGTTTTTTAGTGTTTGTGATATTCCTGAAGCTAAATCCAATATCCTACTACTTTAATTAAAATGCCCACGCTGTGGTGTACGTCCCGGGTTGGTCAGCACACAAGGTCTCCACTTGCCTCCAAACTTGCCACAGACTATTGATCAGTGCTCTGGCTAATACCTAGGCTTCTTTCCCCACCTTCAATGTACTTACATATTGTACAGTTAATATAAAACTACATTATTTTTATTCAGGCACATTTTAGCCACTTTTTTTTTGGCCGCTAGGCCCACCCTACTGCGTGTGTGACATAGGCGCAGTGTCCCATAAAAAGGACAAGGACTGACAGATAGAGATCTCCATATATGGCCATATCAGTTGGATCACTGGTGCACCGTAGATGTGAGGGCCACAAAGCGGCCCCAACCTCTAGTTTGACTAAATGATATTAAAATTAATATGAAACCAATCTTATCAAGAGCAAAACTATATTTAAAACATTCTCTTTAAACCTGGATCATCAGTAGGTTCATTAGTGATTACACTGTGAGAGTTGTTTTGGAGTTTATATACTTTTCTTTAATATAGTTTTGCATTGGTTTTCTACCACAGCAGACACCGCAAATATTCTATTTTGTCTCAGGAATGCAACCAAAACAAAAAAATTCTGAGGTGGGGGGAGGGGCAGAGTGGAGTGTGGAACGGTCAACACCACTAGACGTCACAGAAAGACTGAACAGAGGAAGAGAGCAATGTTCAACCAGCAGTTGAAGGTGTGAAATGAATAAAGTGAGAATGAGCAAATATATGGCATATTTACTATTTGGTGGAATTCATCATCTGATACACCTGAGTCACGCACAAATCAAGGCTTTACACAGCCTTTCATGTATCAGACATGGCTCTTTATTTACAAGCAAACCTACACTAAAGATTATAGCAGAAATGTTATGACCTGTGTGAATGAGGACCATTAAAAATAACAATTATCGTGTCCTTTTTATTTTAACTACTGAGAGGATGGCAATGTCAGTGGGTTCAAACCACTGGTCTGGTGGGGGTAACCAGCAGGGCTTTTAGACCACTAGTCACTATTTGAGACACAGACAGTTTTATTGGAACCTTTATGTCAACCTTAATTTCTAATTATAGTGTTAGCTGTAATGTCACTGGGATGTTTCACTTGACTACTAACCGAGCCTTTCTGCAGTTCCTCACAGCCGGGATCAGTCTCCTTCGCCCCCCCTCTGATGTGTTGTATTTGTCCAGGTCTAACTCATCCAGAACCTCCTCAGACATCAGCAGCATGACGGCCAGAGCTGAACACTGGCTGTCAGACAGTTTCTCCTTTGATCCGTTCAGGTACCGTTTGATCTCCTGATGTAATGAGTTGTCGTTCATCTCCATCAAACAGTGGAAGATATTGATACATCTGTCAGGAGAGATATCATCAGTGTTTATCATGCTCTTTAGGTTCTTGATGGCTTCCTGGATGCTCTTTGGACTGTTCTTTGTCTGACCCAGTAGGCCTCCTAACAGACTCTGGTTGGACTTCAGTGAGAGGCCATGAAGAAACCGAACAAGTAAGTCCAGGTGGCCATTTTTACTCTTCAGGGCTTTTTTCATAGCAGCTTCCAGGAAGTCAGAGAGGGAGAGGGAGTAATAATTACGTTCCAGGAATGTATAGAGTACCTTCTTGTTCTTCTTTGAGAAACAATGGAGCAGGTAGACTGCGGCTAGAAACTCCTGGATGCTCAGATGAACAAAGCTGTAGACCGTTTTCTGGAAGAGCACACCCTCTCTTTTGAAGATCTCTGTGCACACTCCTGAGTACAGTGAGGCATCTTTCACATCAAGACCACACTCTTCCAGGTCTTCTTGGTAGAACAGGATGCTACCTTTCTCCAGATGTTCAAATGCCAGCCTGCCCAGCTTCAGGAGAACTTCCCTGTCAGACTCCATGAGCTGCTGTTGATTCACCTCATGTGTCTCATCATACTTCTTCTTCTTCCTCTTTGTCTGAACCAACAGGAAGTGGCAGCACATCTCAGTCAGGGTCTTGGGCAGCTGTCCTGTCACATCTGTCCTCAACATGTCCAGCAGAACGGTAGCAATGATCCAACATAATAGTGGGATGTGACACAGGATGTGGAGGCTCCTTGATGTCTTCATGTGTGAGATGACTGTGCTGGCCTGTTTCTCATCACTGAATCTGTTCCTAAAGTACTTCTCCTTCTGTGGGTCTGTGAACCCTCGCACTTCTGTCACCATGTCAACACATGCAGGAGGGATCTGATTGGCTGCTGCAGGTCTGGTGGTTATCCAGAGGAGAGCTGAGGGGAGAAGATGCCCCTCGATGAGGTTTGTTAACAGAGCATCCACTGATGATGTCACTGTGACATCAGAAACAATGTCATTGTTCTTTTTTTTATTTTTTTTGAACAGTGGAAACCTGCTTTCATCCAGACCATCAAAGATGAAGCCAACTTTCCAGACAGCGAGCTGCTCTGCTGTGACCTTCTTTAATGTTGGGTGGAATTCATGGATCAGCGTGAGAAGACTGTACTGCTCATCTCTGACCAAGTTCAGCTCTCGGAATGAAAAGGGAACCAGGAGATGTATATCTTGATTTTCCAAACCCTTTGCCCAGTCCAGAGTGAACTTACGCACAGAGAATGTTTTTCCAATGCCAGCGATGCCCTTGGTCAGAACTCTTCTGATGGGTGTCTCTCTGCCAGGGAGGGGTTTAAAGATGTCACAGCAGTAGATTGGTGTGTCATGGAAGGTCTTCATGTTGGAAGCTGTCTCAAGCTGTATCACCTCATGTTGGCTATTAACCCCTTCACTCTCTCCCTCTGTGATGTAGAGCTCTGTGTAGGTGCTGGTGAGGGAGGTTCCAGACTCTTCTGTCATGTGGTCTTTCACATCATCAAGACTGTTCAAACTGATCTTATAATCATTCAAATCAACCAGCAGACTGACATCTGACATGAGAAAAACACATATGATTTAAACATTCAGCGCACAATTTGTTAAGAAAAACGTAACAACACAAGATCAGTTGTTTTTGTCCAGAGTTGATAGTTGTTTAGCTTCATTATTTGCACTTAGATATTGATACGGACACTAATTTGAACATTTAGTCTGACTATGTTTTCTGCAATTTAAGCATTCCATTTATTATCATGCCATTTTAATTAGTGCAAATTCTGTCCAGTCTTACTTTGTCCAGGTGTGGTTTGACTGGGTGTCTTCAGTCCAGGAGTGTTTCTGAATGTCTGTCCACACTGGGGACAGCCATAGTGTCCTGTTGGAGCAGACTGGTCCCAGTATGAGGTGATGCACTGTCTGCAGAACCAGTGTCCACAGCTGGTAGAGACTGGATCTGTCAGAACCTCCTCACACACTGAACACCTGGACGCCTGCTCTGTCACAACACAACCACTCCTCTTCCTCTCTCTGTGGAGATGAAGACAATGTATTACAATATAAGAGTCTTGTAATAATATGTACATATAATATAATATGACATTTAACATTATTAATATGTAGGCCTATGTATGTATGTATGTATGTATGTATGTATGTATGTATGTATGTATGTATGTATGTATGTATGTATGTATGTATGTATGTATGTATGTATGTATGTATGTATGTATTTATATAATATCCACATCTGACATGAGGATATGTTCACACTGCATTGTGTTAGTATACAATAATAGTCTTTAATCTGTCATGGAAGGTTTATTTGAATAGTTTCATAAACCTCCCTGTAAGATATAAATGGTGCACTTTGTCTACTTCTTGACTTCTTAAGAAGTATCACGTTTTTGTTCATTTGCTGGTCACTAAACTAGTTGTGATAGTACTAGTAGCCTAGTTGTTGCTTTAATAAACAGCAACTACTGTTGGTGGGGGGGGCAGCTGTATTGTCAACAAGTTGGAGACATGAGAGTGATTTCTGACGGACAGGAGAGACTGTGACAGACACCTCAACAAGATGACATAAAAGCATGAATATTATAATATAATGATACTGACAAGTATGAGTCACCCAACATTTTAAAAGGTGACAGGGTATTGTCTTTTACTGGCTGCTGCTTATTGTTGGAAAGCAGTCTGTGTGGTGTGTGTGTGTGTGTGTGTGTGTGTGTGTGTGTGTGTGTGTGTGTGTGTGTGCGTGTGTGCGTGTGTGCGTGCGTGCGTGCGTGCGTGCGTGCGTGCGTGCGTGCGTGTGTGCGTGCGTGCGTGCGTGCGTGCGAATGGCCAAAACCTGAAGTTGTTAATGCCCTAATTCACAGAGATCAGTGATCTTACTTTGTGTTTGAAGGTTCAGGTTCATTTTTGAAGTCGTCAGGGAAATCCTTTGACCTGTCACTCTTCATAGACACACAGCTGGGTGTTGGAGACTCTGGTCTGTGGTGAAGACTTCTGAAATAATGTACATGTTTATATAATTATCATGTTAATGAAGAAGTCAATGTGTTAAATATTTGTTATTGTTAAGTCCCATTTGACATCAATGTGATTTCACCACTAAACACCACATTGAGATTTGTTTCATTCAGAAACTAGACACACTGCAACTGAAATGAAGTGAAAGCCATCTGACTGACCTGTGTATATTCCTACTGTACTGTAGGCGTACCTTACCACAGTTAGATCACCCTATCCTAAAATTACTATGGCTTAAGGTAGGTAAGACTACAGTTTCCTGTTTTCATCCCCAAAGGTAAATTAAGGCGTTACACCAGCTCTCATCATCAGACAGACAAAGAAAAAAGAGACATCAATAAAAACCTTTAGAATACAAATATCTGAATACTGTAGGTTGACTATTATTAGACGCCTATTTTAAAGACAGCCCAAATACTACTAACAATGGGATGATTTTAACATCCTAATCAGCCTGATCTAGATAGCCAGAGGAGTTTTACAATCGGTGCCATGTCACCCGACGCCGTATTATTACAAAACAAGAACTATCTTACATTTTAAATGAGTTCTATGTAGATCAATTTGTATGTATTTCCACAGATCAGTGATCTTACTTTGTGTTTGAAGGTCCAGGTTCATTTCTGAAGTGCATAGGGAAATCCATTGACCTGTCACTCTTCATAGACACACAGCTGGGTGTTGGAGACTCTGGTCTGTGGTGAAGACTTCTGGAATCATACAAACGTTTGATTTGTGTGAGCGATCGAGAGACAGACTTCAGTCTAAAGTCAGTCTACAAGGAGACATATGTGAAGTGAATGAGAGACAGACAGTCTGCAAGGAGACATATGTGAAGTGAATGAGAGACAGACAGTCTGCAAGGAGACATGAAGTGAATGAGAGACAGACAGTCTACAAGGAGACATAATTAAGTGAATGAGAGACATACAGTCTACAAGGAGACATGTGAAGTGAATGAGAGACAGACAGTCTACAAGGAGACATATGAAGTGAATGAGAGACAGACAGTCTACAAGGAGACATAATTAAGTGAATGAGAGACATACAGTCTACAAGGAGACAGATGTGAAGTGAATGAGAGACAGACAGTCTACAAGGAGACATAATTAAGTGAATGAGAGACAGACAGTCTACAAGGAGACAGATGTGAAGTGAATGAGAGACATACAGTCTACAAGGAGACAGATGTGAAGTGAATGAGAGACAGACAGTACCTAAGGAGACAGATGTGAAGTGAATGAGTGGACTTTTGGCAGCGGTCTAAACAACTTGTGGTGAGTTGGACAGCTGATTCTTGTAGATATGTGGCAACATTGTCTATAACGCGGCTTCCCAGTTTAGAGTTTAGGCATTTAGCATACGCTTAATCCAGACCGATTTAAAGTAAGCAAGGACACAAGATAAAACATCAATAATTCATCAATAATACATCAATAATACATCAAATGCATAGAAATAGTAATCTAATAATAAAGTAATACATAAGTAAACCAATAATCTAATAATAACTAATACATAAGTAAACCAAGAACCTATCTTCAGCCTACATTGAAACATTTCCACAGATCAGTGATCTTACTTTGTGTTTGAAGGTCCAGGTTCATTTCTGAAGTGCATAGGGAAATCCATTGACCTGTCACTCTTCATAGACACACAGCTGGGTGTTGGAGACTCTGGTCTGTGGTGAAGACTTCTGGAATCATACAAACGATTGATTTGTGTGAGCGATCGAGAGACAGACTTCAGTCTAAAGTCAGTCTACAAGGAGACATATGTGAAGTGAATGAGAGACAGACAGTCTGCAAGGAGACATAATTAAGTGAATGAGAGACAGACAATCTGCAAGGAGACATGTGAAGTGAATGAGAGACAGACAGTCTACAAGGAGACATGTGAAGTGAATGAGAGACAGACAGTCTACAAGGAGACATGTGAAGTGAATGAGAGACAGACAGTCTACAAGGAGACATAATTAAGTGAATGAGAGACAGACAGTCTCTAAGGAGACAGATGTGAAGTGAATGAGTGGACTTTTGGCAGCGGTCTAAACAACTTGTGGTGAGTTGGACAGCTGATTCTTGTAGATATGTGGCAACATTGTCTATAACGCGGCTTCTCAGTTTAGAGTTTAGGCATTTAGCATACGCTCAATCCAGACCGACTTACAGTAAGCAAGGACCCAAGATAATACATCAATGATACATCAATAATACATCAAATGCTTAAAATTAGTAATCTAATAATAAAGTAATACATAAGTAAACCAATAATCTAATACTAACTAATAGATAAGTAAACCAAGAACCTATCATCAGCCTACATTGAAACTATACACACTATAGAGCGTGCCAAAAATCCTGAAGGGGGCATCAACAAGTGTCTTTTGGTAGCGGCGGACATCTTTGAGGGGTAAAAACCAGGTTGACTTAACATTGCCCAATGCCACGCTCAATGCCACGCCCCCCCGTGGTGACGACACGTTGGCACGCTCTATCCACCTGTTTCCGCGGGAATTTACTGGAGCAAAAATCCTGTGTGGGAAACATCCTGCGGGGGGACCGGAAGTAGGAAATAGCGGCTCAGTGTGTTTACATTTGCCAGCAGAACGTAGCTGTACTGCGAATGGGCCTTTTGCATGTAGTTGAAGCGCAAGGGGGCGGGGGGCGGGGGGGAGAGAGTCAGCGCACTGAAGTCAAGGCACAGACTACTGTGTTGTTGACGGACAACGGATGCACGCTTATGAGAAACAACACAAATAAAACCTGGCAAAACAGTTGCGTGCATTAGCGCAAGATGAGGATAAATGAAACATTCAGTCTAAATGTCCAGCAACTACTACCAATACTTTTGTATTTGAAACCTTACATTTCTCTAAATATTATAAACTCTTAGGACAGCCTAATACAAATATAATTTATGAAAAGGCTACTATAGGCTACAGTGAAGTCGGACTGAATGACTGAAACGTTTTTTTCTTTTTTAACTCTCTTGGTGATTATCTGGCACAGTAGTTGTGGATTAGCAAACTGGACATTAATGTTTCCTTTTTGCGTGCGAATTACTGGACATTTAGACTGAATGTTTCCTTTACCCTCATCTTGCACTAATGCACGCAACTGTTGTGCCATGTTTTATTTGTGTTGTTTCTCATAATAAGCGTGCATCCGTTGTCTGTCAACAACACAGTAGTCTGTAGTGTGCCTTGACTTCAGTGCGCTGACTCTCTCCCCATGCACCGCCCCCCCCCCCCCCCCCCCCCCCCGCCCCCTTGCGCTTCAACTACATGCAAAGGCCCGTTCGCCAGCTGCGAACGAGCTACGTTCTGCTGGCAAATGTAAACACACTGAGCCGCTATTTCCTACTTCCGGTCCCCCCGCAGGATGTTTCCCACACAGGATTTTTGCTCCAGTAAATTCCCGCGGAAACAGGTGGATAGGATGCCAGGTCAACAATGACCTGGCTTATGTCTATATATCATGCTATCTAAGTCACATTTTTGCCTTTGCATAATCCTGCAAGGTCGTCAAGGTTAGGGCAAGTGCTACGGGGTCTTCTCAGACATTGTATCTCTCTCTGTCTCTCCCTCTCTCTCTCTTCTTTCCCCCCGACACGGTCGAGGCAAAAGGCCTCCACCCTAGAGCCTAGGGTCTGCCTGACGTTTCTTCCAGTTAAGGGGGAGTTTTTCGTTGCCACTGTCACAAAATTGCTGGCTCAGGGTGGGACTGTCGGGTCTCTGCTCTACATGTAAAGTGTCTTGAGACAACTTGTTGTGATTTGACACTTTAATAAAATTGAATTGAAAAAATATCACAACCGTTCGTCACTACGGCAAGTTTAACCGTCTGCGCGGCTGAATTTGTTTCTATACATCTACAGTCAGCTACTGCTTCTACATGAGATCACTAGAGATTAAATGACATAAGGTGCTGCATTCGAGCAAACCAGAGAATCTTAATGAAATTCTGCACTGTATTAAAATGTCAAAGTGTGTGCATGTTGAAGATAATCTCATAAGAGAATCTAATAAGATTGATGCTGAATGATGCTACCAGAATTACAAATAGTTTAGTCTGTAGTGTGAGTGAAGCTTTATAGTGTTGTGTATATTGTGTAGGAGGATTCACACCAGATAAAGATGTCAGCTAAACGGTTGCAAAACTATATGTTATTCCCATCCCTATTTGTGTTATAGTGTGCATATTGTGTAGGAGGATTCACATACTTTGTGTGTGGAAGTCCAGGTTCATTACTGAAGTTAGGAGGATCATATTTAGACCAGTCACTCTTCATAGATACACAGCTGGGTGTTGGAGACTCTGGTCTGTGGTGAAGACTTCTGGAATCATATACATGTTTCTATAATTATCATGTTAATGAAGTAGTCAATGTGTCAAATATTTGTTATAGTTAAGTCCCATTTGACATCTACATGCATGGGAAAATGTGTTGAGTTTTATCTCACAATATTGCATCAACAAGAAAACAAAACAAAAATAATTAATAATTTATGATAATAGAAACAGTAAAGTTTGACTAAAAGTACAGTGGTAGTGTTGTGTATATTGTATAGGAGGATTGATATACTTTGTATCTGGAGGTCCAGGTTCATCACTCTTCATAGACACAGATGGAGGCTCTGGTCTGTGGATGAGCTGTTTGTCAGTTCCCTCCTTCTCTCTCTCCTCACAATGACTCATCTTTGGTCTTTATTAAACCTGTCAAGATTACAGTCAAAATAGACCAGAAAACAGTAAATGTTTGCTGCATATGTACAATGCACGCACACACACAAACACACACACACAAACACACGCACACGCACACACACGCACGCACGCACGCACGCACGCACGCACGCACATGCACACACTTTCAGCAAATCTAATACTTGTTTGTGATAACATGCAAAATCACACTAATGTGAGGTGGATCGAAAATAAATGAACAAGGCTTTGAAAAAAAAAAGTTAGCAGATTAAATCCCTTATAGGCCCCTAACCATGGATTATGAAAATAACTGGATGAAGCGTGGGAAATGGCAGCCTATTGATTTCAATGAAATGTGCTTGCCTTCATATTGTAGATCTATTTTCCTTTCAATGTGCATCGGATTGATGCATTTATCTTTATATTGTGCTACAGTCTCACAAAAGCCAGACTGAAACAGTAAAAGGGCAGGGAATCATGTCATTAGCTTATATCAATACAAAGGCAGGTGATAAAGTCACTGAATATAAACTATAGTGAATGCAGGAAGCTTTGCTCTTGTTCTATGTTTCCTAAAGATGGAGATAACAGCAGTACTGGTGCTTCAGAGCCTAGTGCACAGAGCTACAGGCAGCTACAGAGAAAACTGTCTGCAGTAAAAACTCATTGTTATAAGATCCATTTATTTGCATATTCCATATAAGATTTCATTATTAACCCATTAAGACCGGGAACGCATCTCTTTCATTTTAGATTTCTTTGGCTATTCAAAAATAGCAGATTTACAAGCTCATAGCACGGCACCGAGTGCCGCGCTATGAGCTTGTATATCTGCTATTATAATTTTTTTAAATCTTTGTGCAAATCTTTGAATATATATACATTTTTAACTCAAATCTTTGCTTTTGCATGGGAGTCCCTGGGACAAAATATTTTGAGATAGGAGTTCGCGGCCAAATAGGCTACATATCTTGTTGGGGTCCTTGACATAAGTAAAAAAATAGTACTACAAATACAGTAAAATACCAGTTGCACAGTTATAATGACGATCCATAGTTTGTTGCATTCAGGGATCAACATTATAAATAGCCCACAGCCCTGAAAGTCCTATTTAAACCCTCTGGGCCGACAGAATGTACAGTATCTTGCTTGGGCCAGGCACCCAAAAAAATCTTAACACTGATTTTGGTGCTTAATTTGAATGCTATTCAAATTCCTGATTTGTCAGTTTGCCCCTGGTGTTCCAACATGGACATGACAGCTAGCAGAAGCATGACTGTCAACAACACTACTGCTCTGATAGCCCCTTTCGGACCCCGTTT
This sequence comes from Gymnoscopelus braueri, assembly GCF_963280865.1. Lineage (NCBI taxonomy): Eukaryota > Metazoa > Chordata > Actinopteri > Myctophiformes > Myctophidae > Gymnoscopelus > Gymnoscopelus braueri. Next base: position 3,281,366 of record NC_137613.1, on the reverse strand, counting down.
ACCTTTTTCTATTTGGGAAGGCGGTATCCATGGTCCCTTTGATTGATTGATGTAGTTTATTTAGTTTATGAGAACAGTACATGACAGTACATAACAGTACATGGAAGTACAAATTCACAATACAAGGTCTACTAAACTGGAACTCTCATTAAGCACGCAGCTTGTTTAAGATGAGAACCCCATGCACACAAATCATGATGACATAAGAGCGACAGATATACACACTACTATACAGAATGTCATACAATCAGCTTTCAGGTTACTGGTATGAAGAGAGAAAAAAATATATATATATAAAAGAGGAAAATGAAGGAGGGGGGGGGGGGGTAGGGGAGGGTAGGTTAAGACTTAGACAGGGGCCATTTTCGAATTGCAGCCTCCTGAAGGTGTATCTTTAGGGCAGTTTTGAAAGTGACGCTCAAACCACTCTCTCTCGTACTCGCGGCTACCACTGTCTGGTCTCGGGCAAATATGTTGTCGCTTAGAACGAAGTTGCAGAGATTTCTCAAAGGTACCCAGAGCTGCAGTAGTAGGTCGCGGAAAGCTACATTAATCCGTGCGGATCGGCGTTGCCGTTTAACATTTTTAATAATTTAGTAAAACTTAAGCTCCTCTCTTATACTCTGCTCCACTGCCCATGTCCCGCCTCCCCGCGTTGTGACTGACAAGCTGCGTGTCCTACATTACTGCCTCTGATTGGCCGAGCTCCTACATGCTTGCATGACAATCACAACGCCGGGAGGCGGGACATGTGCAGTGGAGCAGAGTGTAAGAGAGGAGCTTAAGTTTTACTAAATCATTAAAAATGTTAAACGGCAACGCCGATCCGCACAGGTCAAGGGACCCTGGATACCGCCTTCCCAAATACATAAAAAGGTAAACAGGGTCCATAAAGGGGCTACTGCTCTGACAGCAACATGCAGGCTACCGTTAGCTTATTAGCTTAAACACAGTTCAACAACAATACTGCTCTGACAGCAGCATGCATGCTACCGTTAGCTTGTTAGCTTAAACACTGTTCAACAACACTACTGCTCTGACAGCAGCATGCATGCTACCTTTAGCTTGTTAGCTTAAACACTGCTCAACAACACTACTGCTCTGACAGCAGCACGCAGGCTACCGTTAGCTTGTTAGCTTAAACAATGTAAAACAACACTACTGCTCTGAAAACAGCATGTAAGCTATCGCTAGCTTGTTAGCTTAAACACTGTTCAACAACACTACTGCTCTGACAGCAGCATGCAGGCTACGGTTAGCTTGTTAGCTTAAACACAGTTCAACAACACTACTGCTCTGACAGCAGCATGCAGGTTACCGTTAGCTTGTTAGCTTAGACACTGTTCAACAATACTACTGCTCTGAAAGCAGCATAAAGGCTACCGTTAGCTTGTTAGCTTAAACACTGTTCAACAACACTACTGCTCTGACAGCAGCAGGTAGGTTACCGTTAGCTTGTTAGCTTAAACACTGTTCAACAGCACTACTGCTCTGACAGTAGCATGTACGCTACCGTTAGCATGTTAGCTTAAACATTGTGGCTGCATTTCAACTGAAAGGATTCCAACACTGGGACATTGAGGGTCCTATTTTGCGCGTCTTCAGTACCAGGTCTTATGACTTAATTTAACACCTGGAGGCGTGGCCAATGCTGTTTGGCCACTCAAAATAGTGATACAACATTGGCCACGCCTCCAGGTTTTAAGTTAAGTCATAAGACCTGGTACTTAAGACGCACAAAATAGGAACATTTAATGAAACATCTGTGATAAATGGGATCTACTTGAAAGCAGAGTCATGACCCATGTCCACTATGTACATGAAGCTCTATTTATACTCATTTACATAATGGAGTGACTCAGAGTCATAGAGTCACACACCCGTAAGGGTCCATTTAAACCCCCTCAAGGAACAATGAGGGTCCCTGGACCACACTTTGAGACCCTCTGATGTAGCAGAGTGTTTCCAGTGAGTCAACACCCTGACTCTGTTTGACCAGAATGGAACACAACCTTTATTAGCATCTGTGAAGGAAGTAAGGAAGAGGCCCAATTTATTTCCAATAGGGCATAGCAGTGGCGGCCATTTTGTGGTGCCACAGATAGAAAACCCACTCATTTGTGACTGTTCTTGACCAGGAGACAGTCATCTCGTCAGTGTCCTTTCTTCAGGAAAACAGAAAAACTTCAGTTCTTTAAGCTGTAATTTCAAAACTATTCACTCAATCTTATTAACCAATATATCATTATTTTGCTATGATTCCCTGCTTTCATATGACATGAAAAAATGAAAAAAGCTAGATGACTGTCTCCCAGCCAAATTTGGTCACATCTTTCCCATAGAGATTTCCACAAATATTTATATGAATTATTTTAAGCCTGGAACCAAGCCATCCAGGCTCCTGGTGAATCTTGACCATACAACATTTGATTCTGTCAAAAAATATTTGAAAACCGCAAAAAAATATATAATATAATTACAAATTCTAATATTTTTCGACAGAGAATATATATATATTATATATATTATTATATATATATATTCCTATCAATATGACAGTGGGGGAAATTCAGTTGTCAATGTAAACATAATAATACTCATATTTCAAACTGATACTGAATTATCTTTTTTTTTTGTAAATTATCATGAGATCACTTTGTTGTGTTGTGTATAGGTATAGGTAGGAGGATTCACACACTGTTTGGCTATATTTGACTATTGGCTCCTTGAAATCTCAGAGAAAGACAGACAGACAGACAGACAGGCAGGCAGGCAGGCAGGCAGGCAGGCAGACAGACAGACAGACAGACAGACAGACAGACAGACAGACAGACAGACAGACAGACAGACAGACAGACAGACAGACAGACAGACAGAGGAACTGAAAGCAGCAAGGACCAACTTCCTCTGTGGTCACATCACATGATTTACAGTAAACTGCTGTGGAGACTCTGAGTGACTCACTGTGAGAAATGTCAGAGTCATAACTTATTCCTTATATTTATTATAACAGTTTTGTGAAAAACGTATGTTTCTACAGTATATCAGTGCTGCTCAAACCTTTTCATGTCAAGGACCCCCAGCCCAACATAATGTATTTGGACCCGTGGACCCCCATCTCAAAATATGTTGTTACAGGGACCCCCCAGACGCAAAGATCTGAGTTAAAAATGTTTGCTTTAAAAAAAGAAAATATTTATATGTATTCAAAGATCTGCACAAATGTTCATAATTTTTCAAACATAGCAGATCTACAAGCTGATGAGTTTGTAGATCTACTATTTTTGAAAAATTGTGACCCAAACACTCATATATCATAGCTAAAATCTAAAATGACAAAGATGCTTTCCAGGTTTTAATGGGTTAAAGCATCCCCCCGGTCAAACGTCTTGAGTATTATAAGTAACTGTGCTGAAATAAATCATGTCTGGAGGGTTAGGGTGATGAAACAGCAACTGTGTCGGCAGCACCCATCACCCTGCTGAGGAAGCGGATATTTCATCACCCCCCAACAAGCCTGGGGGGGGGGCAAACATTTTCAGCCCCAAGCGCACCTAAAGCCCATGCCACAAACGGTTAATTCAGCCTTTAACAGGATCTGTCTGATACATGTTGGTGTTGATATGATCAAGTAAGAAGTGATACTTCATTGATTGTATGTTAAACTTTTATAACCAAGTTATATAGTAAGACCGAACAATCAACTATATAACACCAGACTAGAGACATTAGTTATAGTATATATTGATTAATTACACTTACCCTATATTAATCTTTAGGGTTTAACGCAATGTCACAAATCAAAATGTAGTCCATGCTGTTCAGCTCTCTGTGATGTTGTGTCAAAATGGTTGACGGTGTATTAACACATAAAGTTCTATCATAGTGGGAGTGTCTACAGTTACAGCGTACATGGCGTGTGACATGGGGACACGCACACACACACACACACACACACACACACACACACACACACACACACACACACACACACACACACACACACACACACACACACACACACACACACACACACACACACACACACACACACACACACACACACACACACACAGGTGGTGTTGAGTAAGAAGTGTGTTCCAGTTTGTTGTTTTTTTGTCTGTAAAATATAAAATACAATATTATGTTTGAACACCTCATCTCTTATGGGGGTCCCTGCATGGCAAAAACATATTTTCAAAAGGGGTCCTTTGCCAAATAAACATATTAATTTGAGGGTCCCTATGATAAAGTTTGAAACACTAATTTGCACACATGCACACATGAACACATGCACACGTACACAGACCGTTTCTGTATCCGCTCAAGACCAAGGAAACTGACTGTGTGTGTGTGTGTGTGTGTGTGTGTGTGTGTGTGTGTGTGTGTGTCTGCGTGTGTCACTGAACCAGACTGACATCCTGTGAAGATGGAGTGATGTCACTGACTGTAGGAGGAGCTAGGAGGCTGCTTGTCACAGACATCTGTTTGACAAGAACATGATATTATGTCACATGAGCTTCTATGATGTCATGTTATAGATCAGTGGTTCTCAACCTGAGAAAAAGACCTAAAAACTATAGCCTAGTATAAAAACTGGTCAAACATTGACCAAACTGTCAAATAATATAAGAAAGAGCCATACATTGTGAAAATAGCAGATCTACTATTTATTTTCACAATATTTATCTGTGGAAACGAGTCAAACTAAATATGCCTCAACTCCTCCATTCCAAGTGCTTGTCAAGTTGGGGGGTCCCCAGTTCAAATATGATTATTTTGGGGGGGTCCCTAATTCCAATATGATTATTTTGTGGGGTCCCGGGTTCAAATATGATTATTTTGGGGGGTCCCCGGTTCAAATATGATTATTTTGGGGGGTCCCCAGTTCAAATGTGATTAAATGTGATTATTTTGTAGTATTATTATGAGTATTATTATGTTTACATTAATCTCTCAAGAACAGATTCTGCTCTCCGCTTGAATCTGTCGGGGGGGTTCGTCATATCGCGTACGCACTGGCCTACATGTGGGCGTGCCTTGAGATCAGGAAGCAGGCCGCGCTTTACCCAATCAAATGTAGTGGGCGGGATTTACGTGTCTGCCGATCCTTCCCCACTAGAAACAAACCGAAACTCATTTAACAATAGCGTCCTCGCAGACAAAACCACAGAAATATATTCACATTGAACTTGCTCTTTCATCATAGAAACAAGTGGGCTTATAACCAAAACGATCCATGTTCTCTGGGAGAAGTGGTGTTAGTGTTCCGTGTAGAAATATTGTTAGTGGGAATGAAAATATAGTCGCACCACCGGAAGTGAAAGGCTGAAGGCAGACCAAAACCCCGGTTTCCTTGCGCACGTGTGCGCCATTTTGTTTCCCCCAGAGCTAAGTGAAATAGTAAAAAACAGCAGAGGGCGCTGTTTTTCATTTTTTATTTGGCGATGGGTTCCCAGATTATGTTTACATTAACAACACAGAGTTCAAGCATGATCTTTCTATCACCGTCTCCCGTCTATATTCCAGGCAGAACTAAACAGTGATTTGAAGACATGCTTCCTATAGAGGAATCCACACAGAGCTGTGGTGTCAGACTCTTCCTATAGAGGAATCCACAGAGAGCTGTGGTGTCAGACTCTTCCTATAGAGGAATCCACAGAGAGCTGTGGTGTCAGACTCTTCCTATAGAGGAATCCACACAGAGCTGTGGTGTCAGACTCTTCCTATAGAGGAATCCACAGAGAGCTGTGGTGTCAGACTCTTTCTATAGATGAATCCACAGAGAGACTCTTGCTGTGGTGTGCATTCTGACACAGCAGTTATGATGCACCAGGGGAGCGCTCTGTGGATTCATCTATATCAACAGTACAGGTTGTGTTTATAATACTTTTACTCATTCAGATTCAGCCAAACTTTTAGATATTAAATACCAAGTGGTTCTAGTATAATGTATAAAACACTTCAACAACATTAACCCCTTCACCCCTCTATTCTTAGTAAAACACACCTGGCTCTGTACTTGGACAGCTTTTTTCCCTCTACACCAAATCTATTTGCCAAAAATAGCCGATCTACAAGCTCACAATGTGTCACAACGCCACACGTTCCCCTCCAGAATAGGGTCTGTGGGGTTGAAGTGGTTAACACTCTTAACACCAGACTAGAGAGATTATTGCTATAGTGTATTGTTTAAAATCTCTTACCCTGCAATAATCTTCACGTCACACCAGTCAAATAATAATATTTGAACTGGGGACCGCCCCCCCACCTTGACAACCACCTGGAATTGTAGGCATTACATTTTGATTAATATTTGATAAATATTGTGAAAATAGCAGATCTACAAGCTCATGAGCTTGTAGATCTGCTATTTTCACAACATTTGCCAATGTTTGCCTCTTTCGTCTGGAATATACAAATATACGAATATTTGACAATTTGGACAATTTGGTATTAAAAAGTCTTTAAATTGTAACATTATAAATGTGCAGATACCCTGTTTACACTTATACTGTATGTTGGTTTGTTTACTGTTGAGAGAGAAAACAATGTTACACATTAAGATACTCATCTGGGGACCCCTGACCTAACCTACAGGTCATGTACTCTCACAGTAACATGAGCCAAAGCAGCATGTCACACCTTAGAATGGCAGAGAGGAGTGATGATTGGTTAACGTGGGGTACAATTTCAGGGTTAGCCAATCAGAGAGAGATGGGCGGGTCTTGCCTTCACACACACACACACACACACACACACACACACACACACACACACACACACACACACACACACACACACACACACACACACACACACACACACACACACACACACACACACACACACACACACACACACACACACACACACACACACACACACACACACACACACAGCACAGGTGGTGTTATGTTACAAGTGGTTTCCAGGTAAATTTCCAAGGGGTGAAGCAACTTTGATAATGGAGAGGGCCACTATATTTCCAAACTCACTCCAGAGGGCCACATTGCATATACTGTCGGGCCATTCTATATCAAACAAAAGTAGCAAAAATAGCCGATCTACAAGCTCAAAACGTGTTTTTTTTCCCCGTTTTTTTATTAGAATCCTGAAATTTGTATCACATTTCAAATGCATTTAGTTAGTGTGGGTGCCCTAACAGGGCAACCAGACTATAGTACTCTTCCGACTTTATTATTCTAGTTATACTTGTTAACTTTATGAACTTAAATATAAATACATTGGACATAAAAAAGACAATATAATTGTAATATTGGTCATTAAGCTACTAATATATAGACTGAAGTAATTAAAGCGGATCATGTTTGCATGTTAGGAATCATAACAGCTGAAATCAATAATATATCACTATTCTGATATTAACCTGTGGGCCACATTAAGTGAAGGTGGGGGCCGCATGTGGCCCCCGGGCCGCCAGTTGCCCATGTATGATTTACAGTAAACTGCTGTGGAGACTGAGTGACTCACTGTGATAAATGTCAGAGTCATAACTTATTCCTTATTATTATTATTATTATTATTATTATTATTATTATTATTATTATTATTATTATTATTATTATTATTAATTTAACTCATGTTCTTTTCACGAGGCTCTCTATGCTCTCAGGTTCATCTTAAAACCCATTCAGACCTGAAGCTGATTCTACAAACAGTTTTGTGAAAAACATATGTTTCTACAGTACATCAGTGCTGCTCAAACCTTTTCATGTCAACGACCCCCAAAATGTATTTGGCCACAGACCCCCATCTCAAAATATGTTGTTCCAGGGACCCCCCAGAAGCACAAATATGAGTTAAAAATGTTTGCTTTAAAACATATATATATAAATTCAAAGAGTTGCACAAATGTTCATAATTTTTCAAAAATAGCAGATCTACGAGCTATGAGCTTGTAGATCTGCTTTTTATGAATAATCCCGACACACACACTCGTGTATCATCATAGCTAAAATCTCAAGGAGACCAAACGTCTTGAGTAATGTAAGTAACTGTGGAAATCATGTCCGGAGGGTTAGGGTGATGAAACACCTAACTGTGTCGGCAGCACCCAGCACCCAGCACCCAGCACCCCGATGAGGAAGAGAACATTTACAGCAGCACCCCATCACCCCCCATTATCACCCCCCACCAATTCCTGCAGGGGCAAACATTTTCAGCCCCAAGCGCACCAGGAAACCACAAACGGTTAAACCCCATCACCCCCCCGCCCCCATCACAGCCAAACATTTCCAGCAGCCTCAAGCGCACCTAAAACCCAGGAAACCACAAACGGTTAATTCAGCCTTTATCTGTCTGATACATGTTGGTGTTGATATGATGAGAGAGAGAGAGAGAGATAGATACACTCTTCCCCTATATTAATCTTTAGGGTTTAACGCGATGTCACAAATCAAAATGGAGTCCACAGTTCTCTGTGATGTTGTGTCAAAATGGTTGACGGTGTATTAACACATAAAGTTCTATCATAGTGGGAGTGTCTACAGTTACAGCGTACATGGTGTGTGACATGGACACACACACACACACACACACACACACACACACACACACACACACACACACACACACACACACACACACACACACACACACACACACACACACACACACACACACACACACACACACACACACACACACACACACCTAATACTTGTTTGTGATAACATACAAAGCAAAATCACACTAATGTGCCGATCGAAAATAAATGAACAAAGCTTTAAAAAGTTAGCAGATTAAATCCCTTAAAACCATGGATTATTAGAAGAACTGGATGAGGCGTGGGAAATGGCAGCCTATTCATTTCAATGAAATGCGCTTGCCTTCATATTGTAGATCTATTTTCCTTTCAATGTGCATCAGATTGATGCATTTATCTTTATATTGTGCTAAAGTCTCACAAAATCCAGACTGAAAAACTAAAAGGGCAGAGAATCATGTCATTAGCTTATATCAATATAAAGGCAGGTGATAAAGTCACTGAATATAAACTATAGTGAATGCAGGAAGCTTTGCTCTTGTTCCATGTTTCCTAAAGATGGAGATAACAGCAGTACTGGTGCTTCAGAGCCCAGTGCACAGAGCTACTGGCAGCTACAGAGAAAACTGTCTGCACTAAAAACTCATTGTTATAAGATCCATTTATTTGCATATTCCCAAGATTTCATTATTAAGCAGTAAATTGTATTCATTATTATTTTATTTATTTTTTCTAAAAAAAAAATTACACCCAGTGCCAATTGTCTATGTAATCCTGGGCACTACCTTCCCTCTGCCAACCTAGGGAGGCCAGGGCCGAGCTCATGCCTCCTTCAATGCATGAGAGCCAACTGACCTTCTTTTCACCTGACAGGGGAGAGTTTCCCTGGTAGGACGTAGCGCGTGGAAGGAACACGTTATTCCAACCAGTTCCCTTCCCCTCCATCAGGCGCCCCGGCTGGCCAGGGGGAGGCAGTATAGTGACCAGGACTACTGCATGTTTTTGTGAGGGTACCTACCCTAGGAGACACGGGGAGAACATGCAAACTCCACACAGAAAGGCCCTTTCGCCAACCCCACCTAGGGTATGGGCACTGATGACGCGGAGGAGAGAACACACCCCCAGCACCCACAGCTTCCCCTGCGGGAATCGAACCCAGGACCTTCTAGCTTCTACCCTGTATTCATTATTATTAACAGCCTCTGTGGGTTCAGAGAAAACTAATGGAGGCTGAAACTCCTAAATCTAGGTGGTTTAGTCAAATGGTCTTCCAATTGATTTGTAAATTATTCAATATGTTGCCTTAGTACAAATACAGTAAAATACCAGTTGCACAGTTATAATGACGTTCCATAGTTTGTTGCATTCAGGGATCAACATTATAAATGAAACATGGACATTACAGCCAACAGTAGCATAACTGTCAACAACACTACTGCTCTGACAGCAGCATGTAGGCTACCGTTAGCGTGTTAGCTTAAACACTGCTTAAACACTGTCCAACAACATTACTGCTCTGACATTAGCTTGCAGGCTACCGTTAGCTTGTTAGCTTAAACACTGTTCAACAACATTACTGCTCTGACAGCAGCATGCAGGCTACCGTTAGCTTGTTAGCTTAAACACTGTTCAACAACACTACCTCTCTAACAGCAGCATGCAGGCTACCGTTAGCGTGTTAGCTTAAAACTGTTCAAAAACACTACTGCAATGACATTATTATGCAGGCTAACGTTAGCTTGTTAGCTTAAACACTGTTCAACAACACTACTGCTCTGACAGCAGCATGCAGGCTACCGTTAGCTTGTTAGCTTAAACACTGTTCAACAACACTATTGCTCTGACAGCAGCATGCAGGCTACCGTTAGCTTAAACACTGTTCAACAACACTACTGCTCTGACAGCAGCATGCAGGCTACTGTTAGCTTGTTAGCTTAAACACTGTTCAACAACACTACTGCCCTGACAGAAGCATGCAGGCTACCGTTAGATTGTTAGCTTAATCACTGTTCAACAACACTACTGCTCTGACAGCAGCATGCAGGCTACCGTTAGCTTGTTAGCTTAAACACTGTTCAACAACACTACTGCTCTGACAGCAGCAGGCAGACTACCGTTAGCTTGTTAGCTTAAACACTGTTCAACAACACTATTGCTCTGACAGCAGCATGCAGGCTACCGTTAGCTTGTTAGCTCTGACAGCAGCATGTAGGCTACCGTTAGCGTGTTAGCTTAAACACTGTTCAACAAAACTACTGCTCTGACAGCAGCATGTAGGCTACCGTTAGCTTCTTAGCTTAAACATTGTTCAACAACACTAGTGCTCTGACAGCAGCATGCAGGCTACCGTTAGCTTTTTTGCTTAAACACTGTTCAACAACACTACTGCTCTGACAGTAGCATGTAGGCTACCGTTAGCTTGTTAGCTTAAACACTGTTTAACAACACTACTGCTCTGACAGCAACATGTAGGCTAGCGTTAGCTTGTTAGCTTAAACACTGTTCAACAACACTACTGCTCTGACAGCAGCATGCAGGCTACCGTTAGCTTGTTAGCTTAAACACTGTTCAGCAGCATGTAGGCTGCCGTTAGCTTGTTAGCTTAAACACTGTTCAACAACACTAATGCTCTGACAGCGGTAGTGAAGTAGTGAAATGACAGCAGCATGCAGGCTACCTACGTAGCTTGTTAGCTTAAACACTGTTGAGCAACACTTCTGCTCTGACAGCAGCATTAGCTTGTTAGCTTAAACACTGTTCAACAACACTACTGCTTTAACAGCAGCATGTAGGCTACCGTTAGCTTGTTAAGTTAAACACTGTTCAACAGCACTACTGCTCTGACAGCAGCATGTAGGCTACCGTTAGCTTGTTAGCTTAAACACTGTTCAACAACACTACTGCTCTGACAACAGCATATAGGCTACCGTTAGCTTAAACACTGTTCAGCAGCATGTAGGCTGCCGTTAGCTTGTTAGCTTAAACACTGTTCAACAACACTACTGCTCTGACAGCAGCATGTAGGCTACCATTAGCTTGTTAGCTTAAACACTGTTCAACAACCCTACTGCTCTGACAGCAACTACCGTTAGCTTGTTAGCTTAAACACTGTTCAAACATGTTTAAAGCTAAACTGTGTGGCTTTATTTCAACTGAAAGGATTCCAACACTGGGACATTGACGGCCCTATTTTGCTCGTCTACCAGGTCTTATGACTTAACACCTGGAGGCGTGGCCAATGTTGGCCACGGCTCCAGGTTTTAAGTTAAGTCATAAGACTTGGTACTTAATACGCGCCAAATAGGGCCCACAGAAGGTGAACACGTGACATGTAATGAAACATCTGTGATACATGGGATATACATGCTCTGTGTCCACTATGTACATGAAGCTCACTTTAGACTCTTTTAGGCCATTTGGTTCTCAAACTTTTACATTTCCCCCATAACTCTGAGAGTGGTTCCATTTGTACACTCTCAGAGTTACACACCCGTAAGGGTCCATTTAAACCCCCTCAAGGTCCCTGGACCACACTTTGAGACCCTCTGGTGTAGCAGAGTGTTTCCAGTGAGTCAACACCCTGACTCTGTTTGACCAGAATGGAACACAACCTTTATTAGTATCTGTGAAGGAAGTAAGGAAGAGGCCCAATTTATTTCCAATAGGGCGGCCATTTTGTGGTGCCACAGATAGAAAACCCACATTTTGTTTCCAAAAAAAATGTATATCAATTATTTTAAGCCTGAACCAAGCCATCCAGACTGATGAATCATGATCATAAAACATTTCATTCTGTAAAAAATTAAATTGAAAACCGCAAAAACAAAATTGTATACTATTAAATATAATATAATATAATTAAAAATCCAAATGTTTTTCCGACAGAGAATATATAGATTCCATTATGATAGTGGGGGGGAAATTGAGTTGTCAATGTATAAAATAACAATACTCAGCAATTTTTTCAAACATAGCAGATCTACAAGCTGATGAGCTTGTAGATCTGCTATTTTTGAAAAGTCGTGACACACAGACTCATATATCAAAGCTAAAATCTAAAATGACGAAGATGCTTTCCCGGTTTTAATGGGTTAAAGCACAGGCTTTAGAGGATGCAGACCGGGGGGGCAAAGACCTTGAGTATTATAAGTAACTGTGTGGATATAAATCATGTCTGGAGGGTTAAGGTGATGAAACAGCAACTGCGGCGGCAGCACCCATCACCCTGCTGAGGAAGTGAACATTACAGCAACATTACGCCCCCCCCCAACAAGCCTGGGGGGGGGCGAACATTGTCAGCAGCCCCAAGCGCAGGAAACCACAAACGGTTAAATTTGGCCTTTAACAGGATCTGTCTGATACATGTTGGTGTTGATATCATGAGAGAGAGAGAGAGAGAGGTAATAAGTAAGAAGTGATACTTCATTGTTTGCATGTTAACCTTTTATAACCAAGATATAGTATAAAGACCCAACAATCAACTATATAACACCAGACTAGAGACATTAGTTATAGTATATATTGATTAATTACACTTACCCTATATTAATCTTTAGGGTTTAACGCGATGTCACAAATCAAAATGGAGTCCATGCTGTTCAGTTCTCTGTGATGTTGTGTCAAAATGGTTGACGGTGTATTAACACATAAAGTTCTATCATAGTGGGAGTGTCTACAGTTACAGCATGTCATGGTGTGTGACATGGGGACACACGCACGCACACACACACACACACACACGCGCGCACGCACGCGCACACACACACACACACGGTGGTGTTGTGTAACACATGCTTTCCAGTTTGTTGTTTCTTTGTCTGTCTGTAAAAATAAAATAAAATATTATGTTTGAACACCACATCTCTTATGGGGGTCCCTGCATGGCAAAACCATATTTTCAAAAGGGGTCCTTCACCAAATAATCATATTCATTCGGGGGTCCTTATGATAAAGTTTGAAACACTCATTTGCACACACGCACACAGACCGTTTCTGTATCAGCTCCAGACCAAGGAAGCTGACTGTGTGTGTGTGTGTGTGTGTGTGTGTGTGTGTGTGTGTGTGTGTGTGTGTGTGTGTGTGTGTGTGTGTGTGTGTGTGTGTGTGTGTGTGTGTGTGTGTGTGTGTGTGTGTGTGTGTCACTGAACCAGACTGACATCCTGTGAAGATGGAGTGATGTCACTGACTGTAGGAGGAGCTAGGAGGCTGCTTGTCACAGACAAGTTTGACAAGACAGCAGAGCTGTGACTGAACATGATATGATGTCACATGAGCTTCTATGATGTCATGTAATAGATCAGTGGTTATCAACCTGTGGGTCGGGACCCCACATGATTTTGGGGGGGTCCCCAGGTGATTTTGGGGGGGGGTCCCCAGATGACAGAGAAGTGTCAATTTAAGGACTTAAAGGAGGAGTTCACCCAAAAAATTACTTATTTTCTATCAATTGCACACCCTATGAAGCCTTGAATCCATGGATTATTTTTTGTTTTTGTCGCATTCCTAAGCTAATAATCTGATTCCCGTCTCCTACCGGCTAATGTATCCGGTAGGAGACACAAAGTAGATTATTTGGGTCTCCTACCGGAAATACACACGGTCATCAAATTATTGTCTTAGGAATGCCACAAAAACTAAAATAAATCCATGAAATCATGGCTTCATGGGGGTGTGTAATTGATAGAAAATAAGTCATTTTTTGGGTGAACTCCTCCTTTAAGACATTTTAAAGGCTAAATAAAAATAAAATAAAAATACCTAAAAACTATATGTAACCCCGCTATAATGATTAACAGTCATCTTGGTAGAATAGAAAACATATAAATCTTTATTTGGTACAAAAATAATAATAAACTGTTTTATTACATTAATTTAAAATACATTGGTGAGCAATGACATACAACATTAATAACATCTCCTGTTTACTGTGTACCTGAGACCCACCTGGCCTGTGCTTCACTCTTATTGGCTGCAGCTTAAAGAGGGGAATCTATGGGTGAATCGCACAGCACCCTACACTTAGCAAAGCCAACACTGCAAATCCACAGAGTAACATATTAACAGATCTCTACAAACTAGGGCCAAACACCTTGGTTACACAGCAGTCCAATCAATGTACAGAAGCCTCTCACCTTTATAGCAGCCCAACACAAGGAGCTGAAGCACAGCTGTGTTATCTAATAGAGACACTGGGGGAGATGGTTAGACAAAACCAAACTAACAAATAAGCATAAATAAATGTTCAAATCAGCCAACCAGCTCCACACTCTACTTATCACCATAAACATGCTTGCTCGCGGCAGCCGGCCAGCTGACCTTTAACCTGTACTTAAAACCTACAAAGAAAAAGGAACAGCGGTCATCATTAGCTGCTCACTCAACATGACCCTACAGTCAACACAGAACACAGTTCAATCAATTACAGTGTTTTCAACATAAAGTGCAATATTAAAAGCATAGATAACCAGATATACTTTACCAGGTGCATGCAGTAACCTGACCCACAACAGACACACCTGTCATGAACTTCAGCCGTGAATGTCACCACCGATACATGCAGGTTACACACATGTTACACACAATCACACCACATGTAATACAGATAATGTATAAACCTTTTTGTTCAGCTTTACACATGCATGAAAATATACTCACATTCCTTCTCCAGTTTACATGTCTATTATTTACTGGAGAGACAACACCTCTGCACCATATCAACACCACCAACAATGGTACAGACCTGGCAATATAACACACATTTTAATTGTTGAACATACACAAAATAAAACACAAAGTAAAATCAAAGAAACAAGCAAACAGGCCATACCATTTACCAGGTCAGCAGCTGCACAAACATCCCCCTCTCACAACACACTACCGGTGTGGTGTGAGGACCCACAGATTGGCCATCTGCTACATGCCTGTTCAGAAAGGCCTTAAATACCTGTCTGACCTATGACATCACTTAATCTCTGCCTCCCTCTAGGGGCTACATATAGCCTACTATAAAAACTGGTCAAACATTGACCAAACTGTCAAATAATATAAGAAAGAGGCAGAAGTTGTGAAAATAGCATAATTGCCAAAGTCATATCTTTGTTAAGGGTTTCAGAAAAGAAGAAAAGTTCTAGATGTATGTTCTGTAAAAATGTTCTGTAAAAAATACATCTAGACTGGCAGCTAATCTCTGCTCCACCAACAGCCATGACACATTCTGATCAATTAAAAGTGTATTAGATCTAATATTACACTTAATATTGGGTGCCAGAGGTTTATTAAAATATTATACTTTGAGTGCCAGGACTTTTTAAACATTTTGAACCTTTTTCAAGTAGTCACAAAAAAAATTCAGTGATCACCGTCCTCACGGTGATCCCCTCATTACACACATACAGGTCTCGTACAATCGGGGGGAAAAAATTTAAAACATTCGGAAATCCATTCCATTCCATAGTTGCAGCCAGTTGAAAATAGTTAAATTAACATTGTAAAAAAAAAGGAGGTGGATTGGAGTCTAAATCTTGTAGGAGTGATATTTCCTGTTGCTGTGAAGGAAAAAAAAAAAAAAATTAAAAAAAAAAAAAAAAAAAAAAAAGTTTTTTTTTTTTTTTTTTTTTCAAAAACCGTATATATACGGTTTTGGCACTCAACGTTAGTATGCGCAAAACCGTATATATACGGTTTTGGCACCCAATGTGTTAATTTACACTTTACACTTATTTTCTATCAATTAAACACCCTATGAAGCCTTGAATTCATGGATATTATTTAGTTTTAGTCACATTCCTGAGACAATAATGTTATGAACAGAGCTACACTGCTAATGTCTCTGGTAGGAGACTCAAAGTTGGCTTCATGGGGTGTAAATGATAGAAAGGAAGTAATGTTTTTGGGTGAACTACTCCTTTAATATACCAAAATGCAATGAATTGAGGACATGTTCCATAATGTCTGCAGGATTGTCCATTAGACTGGATGGAACTCTCTGCACTGAACATGATGATGTACAAGTGGAGGAGTGGACCAAGTAGAGAGGCCTGGGTCACATATTATAAAGGTTTAAGTCACTGGTTTTCAACCTTTTTCATATCAAGGTCCATTATTTATTCTGCATTTGAGCCACAGAACCGTTTGTTGAGGTTTAGACTCTCAGACACAAGACTTACAATATTTTGTTTTAACGTTTGATAACATTTTGTCCACAATTCCATCCATGATGTATTGATGTTGGTTCCATAGGAGAGATAACAGGCAAACCTTCATCAAAATAACAATTCTTCTACATTCTCTAATTGTGTTACTTCTTTTAATTAAGTAATGCAGCTGTTTAACAATAATTTAACTATTGAGAGAGTAAAATGAAACTCTCTGAAATTTTACACTCTCAATAGTTAAAGATCTATATAAGGGTCCATTTGGTTACCAACTCTCCCATCATTTAACTGGGGACCACCTGGAACCCCTTCAAGGACCCACTGGTTGAGAACCACTGGTTTAAGAGGTTAAGCTTTTGATGCAGCTGTTCACCATCACTTCATCAGTGGGATTAAAATACCTGGTCAGATGGCGCCATCAAGTGGCCAACCTAGGCCATATAAAGTGGTTCAAACCTTGATAAAACACTATCCATTTACCTGTGTTCATACTGGAGTGATCAAGGGTCCTATCCTGCCTTACCCATTATCCCTAAAGGCATTAGCCAGATTTTTTAAAACATTTTTAAATAGTTCAACTACATTGACACGTTGTGAGCTTGTAAATCGTCTATTTAAAAATGTTTTTCAAAATAGTAAAACCATGGCAAAGAAGTTCAGGGATAAGGGGTAAGGCGGTACCCTAAGAAGATAGTTTCAGTCCAGCTGGTCCTCTTATGGAGCGTGAGGAATCCCCTGACTCAGGCCAGGCTCATGATAACAAGTGTTGTTAAAGGATTTCAGGAATATTATTGAAAAGCGCAGATCTACAAGCTCACACTTCTGGAGTTGTTTGGAATACAACACATCTTACAACGATTAAAAACAAAATACATATCAAAATATGCAGTTATGTATTTCTTTATGGTTTATTGTGCTGTTGCTTGTCTAGATGTTTGAATGTTTATGGAGCTCAATGGAAACAAGCCTCTGGCTTTTATGTGATGAATCCATTTGTCTTTTTGTTGTTCAGCAAGTACAACAGTTCACTGTGTTAACCCATTAAGACCAGGAACGCATCTGTGACATTTTAACATTTATTTGAACATTAAAAAAATAGCAGATCTACAAGCTCATAGCATAGCACCGTCACGAGTGCCGCGCTACGAGCTTGTATATCTGCTTATTTTTTTATCGTGAAAAGTTGTGCAAATCTTTGTATATATATATATATATATATATATATATATATTTTTTTTTTTTTTTTTTTTTTAAGCCAACATTTGTAAAATATGTTGTTCCTGGGACCTCCAGAAGCAAAGATTTGAGTTACAAATGTTCGCTTAAAAAAATTATACTTTCAAAGATTTGCACAAATGTTCAAGATCTTTCAGAAATAGCAGATATACAAGCTCATAGCGTGGCACTCGGTGCCGCGCTATGAGCTTGCAGATCTGCTATTTTTTTAATAGCCAAAGTATCAAATAATATAGCTCAAATCTAAAATGACACAGAAGCAGATCTAAATTTTGAACATTCGTGGTTTTTGTTTGACAAATTCTGAATTATGTTTGAAAGTTTTAAACACAAATCTTTTGTTGGGGCCCCCCTGGCACAACATCTATTCAGACGGGGGTCCGTGGCCAAATACATATCAATGTGGGGGTCCTTGACATGAAAATGTTTGAGAACCACTGTGATCAAAGAGACATCCATATAGGTGAATGGGTAGAGTGGCTGCCTGGTGAGCAGAAGGTCACAGGTTCAAGACCCGACCCCAGCAGTGTGTCTGGGTGTCTCTTAGCAAGACAATTAACCTCTTAACTGTTCCTCTGTGGGCAGACATCAGCTGGGTAAAGCTGAAAGCTGCATTTACCCCACAAGATCAAATTGACAAAGGACATCATCTCAGTGGTGTAAAGTAACTAAGTACATTTACTCAAGTAATGTACCTAAGTAAAACATGTAGGTATTTTTACTTTATTTTCAGTACCACTCCACTACTGTACATCTCAAGTTTCACCTCAATCGGATGCTGTGTTCATGATTTGCGGCATTTTGTTCAAAACGGGACACTCCTGCAAACTTTGGATGTGAATCTTAGCCAAACAGGATGGAATCTGAAAAATCAAACAGATCCGTCTTGATCACATGACTATAGAGATCATGTGTACCGATATGCGTGAAATTTGGATCAATTCTGAAGGCTTAATATCAAAAAAATAGTTTTACATAAGTCAGCCTCCTGGTGCCTGGTGGCGCTATAAAAGGCAGATGTGAGAAATGCAGGGCAGAGGTTTTTCCTTGTTCTCTAGGGAGCGTACAAGGTTTTACACAGATCGGTGCAGTTAATGGTAAAAACACGAATTGGCCTGTTATAGCGCCACCATGAGGCTGACTGACTACTGGGAATATGCGTGCAAAATTTCACTGAAATTGCACGCTGCGTTCATGATTTGAGGCATTTTGTTCAAAACGGAGCATTCCTGCAAACTGTGGAAGCCGATTTTAGCCAATCAGAATGGAATATGAAAAATCTGAAAGACCAGTTTTGTTTAATGACTATAGAGATACTGTGTACCGATTTGCGGGATCTTTGGACAAAATCTGTAGGAGTACTGTTAAAAAATGTGTTTTGCACAAATCGGCCTCCTGGTGGCGCTATAAAAGGCCCATGTGAAAATTTGGGGCAGAGGTTCTGAATTGGCATCCAGGGAGTGTGTGCACAGTTTCACTGAGATCAAAGAGATCAGAGATTAGCTGTTCACAGACAGAATGACACACGGACACATGGACGGACGGACAGGGTGCAAAACATACAATTTGCATACATGGAAAACATACTCTCTCACCGGTCTAATTATTATAATAATAATATGATGATAATAATAATGATAATAATTATTATAGGATGAATATAGTTGCTATTGGGCAGAAACCTCGTTTTTTCCGTAAATTAATGTCATACTTTAAAGCACAACTTTCTGAAAATAGACGATCTACAAGCCCACATGCTTGTGGATCGGCTATTATCACCATTTTATTAATTTCGTTTTTAATAATAAAAAAGGAATGGTTTTGGACACCGCAACAATATTTTATATATATGTAACGCTGCCTCGGTGCTGATGACCTTAACAGACAGCGCCTGAGTTCTGAATTGTAACTCTTAAACATGCAACTATAAACTTAGAGTATTGATTGTATGATGTGACTATTATTTGACCCCTGACAACACCACATTACACCCATCACTTCAAATCTACTTTTCAAAGGACAACAAGGTAGGTTGTATAAGAATTGTATTTATTCACCATTAAGAAATATATATATATATATATATATATATATATATATATATATATATATATATATATATATATATATATATATATATATATATATATATATATATAACTGACCAGAACACCTTACCTGTTACCAATGCAAGTGTTAACACAGCCCTTGTAGGGTTTCTATTCCAACAACCAAACCTTGTAAGTTAAATAACCACCAACAATGATACCTCTGTCCCTAACTGTCCCTATTAGGAACCACAATGAACACAATAAACCAGATGGGTTCAACCCAAATACCTCTTTTCGTTACCTCCAGAAAATAGTGCAAAGATATTAAAGGTAGGAAATAACTATAAAATAGTGCCGTGGCAATAAACTGTCATACATGTAAACTTAAGAGCACATAGTTGGAAAGTGCCCTTTAAAATATACCTTACACTTGAATACAGGTTTTTAAACCTTTCAAATAAACCTGGGTAACCTATGGAATAAAAGGAATTACTATTTTAACTGGGCACAGTAAATTATGAAATAAACAGAAGCCTTTTTAATTCTACCTGAAGAAATAATATATTACCTTATTGATACATTTTAGATGTATTATGAAAATACACTTTTTAGATATATACCTCCTATTCTCAGAAAGGATGCAAATGAGCTTACCCAATCATCAATATCTTGTACAGTAGTGAGCCCACTGAAATAATCAGATAAAAAGCCGTCATAAACATGAACTAAATAACCTCGTTGCAGGCCTGATCAACGCTGGTGTTCAGTCAGTGTGAACAGAATGGAGATGGAACCAAATGGACCCTAACGGGTCCATTTGGTTCCATTTGTACACTCTCTGAGTTAAATTAACATAGCTTTTACAATATAAATTGGGGTCCCAGGGATAGAAATGACGTTACATGGGGGTCCATAGTCTAATGCATGTCAAAACTGGGGGGTCCTTGAAATGAAAATGGTTGAGAATCACTGCTAGAGCCATAACAAAATCTTCTCTTATCTTGTCCCTGGCATATCTTTTCAAAATGGGGGTCCGCGGGCTAATAAGTGTCAATGTGGGGGTCCTTGACATGAACAAGTGTGAGAACCACTGGGTTAACTCACCCAACGATCACAGTTCAGTGTCTCTTCCTGACGTTCCCAACACAGAGCGTTCCAGTGGAATAGATGACTGCTCTCTCCCATCATGACACCAGAGGTGCACCCAGCTTGTCCTGCAGCAGGGGGCGCTATAGCTGGTTCTCTGTAGACGAGTCTTAATGTCTCCACAAAGGAACGCAGAGGGTCCTAAAGTCTTTTATATGGGCTCTATGTACAGCAGCCATATTATCACTTCCTTCACAGGTCTTACCAATGATACTAATGAAGGCTCTGTTCCATTTAGTGAAGAGCATGAGGCTAACAACAGTGTGACTCTAGCCGCCTGCTTACTGCAGTAAAACGTTAAAACCAGGACTCGCCTCGACTCCAAACAGGACAAACATTAAACACTGTCAATACAGATGAGTAAACTCATTCACCACTTAAACACTAAGTGTTAATATTGTCACGTAATGCTCCTGTTTTGATTCACATGTGAGTTCTTCAGACACCAAAAACCTCTCCCTCCTAAGCTGGCTAAGCACACACCACACATCCTAGCTCGTCCCGCCCCCCAACGAATCGTACGCTTGGAAAAGTGATGGACCGTCATAATGACCAATCAGAGGTAGTTAAAAGGAACAGTCTGAAAACACACACTCAGTTCAAACGTGCAGATCTCCATAATGTCCAGCAGATGGCAGTGAAAGACCACATGCCAGATGTATTAAGCAGAATATATTTTCAATAGATCAATGGAGAAGTTGATTGATTATTTCACAGTCGATACAAAACAAAGACACGACACAATGAATCATACATCATTATAAATAATTGTAGATATTAATAGAATGTATATTATACACCAGTGGCTCTCAAAGTGGGGTCCTTGGGGTTGGGGGGGGGGCATTCCAGGGGGTCCCCAGCAAAAGTATCAAAAATCTACAAGCCTGCAGAAAATATTTGAAAACATATCGAAATTGTTTGGACATTTTCCTTTGATAAATATATATATATTTTTTAAACATAAATCTTCTCTTATGGGGGTCCCTGGCACAACATATTCTCAGATGGGGGTCCGTGGCCAAATATATTTCAATGTGGGGGTCCTTGACATGAAAAAGGTTTGAAAAGCACCGTCTATAGACAGAGGAAACGCCCATAAGATGAAGAGTGTTGGTTCACTAATGCAGGAACCATCAAAGGTTCTCTTTGGATCCAATCATTAATAAGAGCAGAAATATATACATAATATAAACCCTCCTAATAAATATATACATATATACCATAAAGGTAACACTTTAGAATAACTATTCGTTATAAGTAGTCAATAGATCATTCATAAACTGTTAGTTAATGAGTTATTAATGACTTGTTAATCATTTATTAATAGTTAGTTAAGGATTAATAACAATGCCTTATAACTGCTTAATAGATAATTTATAAACCATTAGTTAATGAGTTATTAATGTCTTGTTAAATGTTTGTTAACAGCTAGTTAAGGAGTTGTAACCATGCCTTATAAATAGTTAATAGATTACTAACAAACTATTAGTTAATGAGTTATCAATGACTTGTTAAATATGTTTCAATAGTAAGTTAAGGATTTATAAATATGCATTATAGATAGCTAATAGATCACTCACAGAGTATTAGTTAACTGACTTATTAACTGTATGCTTATTATTTATAACTATGTCTTATAGATGCCTTATAACTAGTTAATAGATAATTTATAAACCATTAGTTAATGAGTTACTACTGTTTTGTTCAATATTTGTTAACAGTTAGTTAAGGGGGTATAACTATCCCTTATAGATCATTTATATATTACTCACAAACTATTAGTTAATGACTTGTTAATAGCTTGTTAAATATTTACTACCTGTATGCTAATGATTTATAACTATGCCTTATATATGTTTAAAGGATTATGAACAAGCTATTAGTAAAACACTTACTAATGGCTAGTTAAGTATTTGTTAATAGGTAATATATGTTATTGGGTAGTTATTCTAAAGTTGCAACTATTCCTCATTTACTAACATGAGTTAAGTATTTGTTAATGGTTAATTTATGTTATTGGGTAGTTATTCTAAAGTTGCAACTACTCCTCATTTACTAACATGAGTTCAGTATTTATTAATGGTTAATTTATGTTATTGGGTAGTTATTCTAAAGTTGCAACTACTCCTCATTTACTAACATGAGTTAAGTATTTGTTAATGGTTAATATATGTTATTGGGTAGTTATTCTAAAGTTGCCACTACTCCTCATTTACTAACTATTAACAAATACTTAACTTACCTTTTACAAATCAATTGCTAATGATTTGATTCCCATCTACTAATACCATAGACACGTTGTACAACAGCAAATGGGTGGTACAGAAATTTGATGTGATATTGTGGACATATTTCACATTTTGGTACCTCAACCTTGTTCAATATTTTACAAATAAATACCACGGATGAAATAATGAACAATTTATTTTTTAATGAATATGGAAAACAGTACAAAAATAACAAATGCATCCATCTAAAATAACAATAGCAAATAAAGAAATAGTCATATCAACAGTAATACAGTAATTAAAAATCAAAAGGAATACCTTCATAATCCCATCATAATCCGCCTTTACAGTCCAGATTACATATTGTTTTATCCAGTGGATATACAGCACACACATTAGCTTTAGCTTTATAGCAGGCCTTCTGCAGTAAGCAGTATGGCCACAGCAACACCATGTGCTAAAATTGTAGCTATGCTAATATTGTAGCTAACAGGCTAATAAGTGTTCCCAAATTATAAATCTTACTCTTTTTCATCAAACAAACAAAAACGAATTCTTTACATTAACTAATAAACACAACAGTCCATACAGTTTTCATGGTTTTGCACTACATCACCTGAAATGCATAAATAAACTGAACAACATCCTGCTCCTTTCAAAATAAAAGGCAGTTCAGCTTCAGAACTCCATTGAGACACACTGCCATCTACTGACACAAAGTGGTTTTGGTACTACACTAACACTACAGACTAGTGTAGTTGCATGAACTGAACTGTATAGGACAATAAAATAAAAATACATGGATCATACATGGAACATACATGGAACATACATGGAACATACGTGGAACATTGCCAAAAAGGTAGATAAGAAATGACAGATCTACAAGCTCACAGCAAGACGCATTGCAACTTGTTGTGAGCTTGTAGATCTGCTATTCCTGATCTGATATTTCTGGCGAATGAAGAGAAACTGAAGAAAATAATTGCAACCTCACAAATTTCAAATTGAGGGTTATTGCTTCTAAAAAGGCCCAGTAAACACCCAGGGGTCAGTTATGAGTCCATTGCTAGTCATGGTCTGGAATTTTGAAAAGGGGCATTCTTCTTGAGTTTTTCTTCATTCAGTAGAAATATCAGATTAGAAATAGCAGATCTACAAGCTCAAGTGTGAGCGTGTAGATCTACTATTTCTAATCTGATATTTCTACTGAATGAAGAAAAACTGTTCAGTTCATGCAACTATACTAGTCTGTAGTGTAGTACCAATTCCACTTTGTGTCAGTAGATGGCAGTGTCTCAATGGAGTTCTGAAGCTGAACTGCCTTTTATTTTGAAATGAGCAGGATGTTGTTCAGTTATTGTGAACAAGACACAAGAGAAGGGGCTGTATACATTGGGTATTCTATTTTATGCATTTCAGGTGATGTAGTGCAAAACCATGAAAACTGTATGGACTGTTGTGTTTATTAGTTAATGTAAATAATTCGTTTTTGTTTGTTTGATGAAAAAGAGTAAGATTTATAATTTGGGAACACTTATTAGCCTGTTAGCTACAATATTAGCATAGCTACAATATTAGCACATGGTGTTGCTGTGGCCATACTGCTTACTGCAGAAGGCCTGCTATAAAGCTAAAGCTAATGTGTGTGCTGTATATCCACTGGATAAAGCAATATGTAATCTGGACTGTAAAGGCGGATTATGATGGGATTATGAAGGTATTCCTTTTGGTCATTTCTAATTTCTGTTTTACTGTTGATATGACTATTTCTTTATTTGCTATTGTTATTTTAGATTGATGCATTTGTTATTTTTGTACTGTTTTCTTTATTCATTAAAAATACATTGTTCATTATTTCATCTGTGGTATTTATTTTGTAAAATATTGAGGTTGAGGTACCAAAATGTGAAATATGTCCACAGTATCACATCACATTTCTGTACCCCCCATTTGCTGTTGTACAACGTGTCTTTGGTATTAGTAGATGAGAATCAAATCATTAACAATTGATTTGTAAAAGGTAAGTTAAGTATTTGTTAATAGTTAGTAAATGAGGAGTAGTGGCAACTTTAGAATAACTACCCAATAACATAAATTAACCATTAACAAATACTTAACTCATGTTAGTAAATGAGGAATAGTTGCAACTTTAGAATAACTACCCAATAACATATATCAATTATTAACAACTACTTAACTAGCCATTAGTAAGTGTTTTACTAATAGCTTGTTCATAATCATTTGAACATATATAAGGCATAGTTATAAATCATTAGCGTACAGGTAGTAAATATTTAACAAGCTATTAACAAGTCATTAACTAATAATTTGTGAGTAATATATAAATTATCTATACCTATTTATATTTATTTATTTAATTATATTATACCTCCTTAACTAACTGCACATATTTAACAAGACATTAGTAACTCATTAACTAATGGTTTATAAATGATCTATTAACTAGTTATAAGGCATTTATAAGACATAGTTATAAATAATCAGCATACAGTTATTAAGTCAGTTAACTAATACTCTGTGAGTGATCTATTAGCTATCTATAAGGCATATTTATAAATCCTTAACATACTATTAAAACCTATTTAACAAGTCATTGATAACTCATTAAATAATTGTTTGTTAGTAATCTATTAACTATTTATAAGGCATGGTTACAACTCCTTAACTAGCTGTTAACAAACATTTAACAAGACATTGATAACTCATTAATTAATGGTTTATAAATGATCTATTAAGCAGTTATATGGCATTTTTATTAATCCTTAACTAACTATTAACAAATGCTTAACAAGTCATTAATAACTCATTAACTGACAGTTTATGAATGATCTATTAACTACTTATAACGAATAGTTATTCTAAAGTGTTACCAATATAAACCCTCCTATATACATATATAATATAAACCTCCTAAACAAATACAGAATAAAAAGAAAGACAACAAAGCTCAGTGTTAATTTATCCATCTGTATCTCAGAGTTAAATGAACCAACATGTTACTGTAAACACTGTTTATGCAACATTTATTCTAAATTAAATAAATTAAATCCTGGGAGTTTCTTAGCGTCTAAATCACAGTTTCTCAACATTGGGCCTGGGGACCACCAGGGGTCACTAATGGACCCTTTTTGTTGCTTTGGTCTTTGTTTTGTAAAGCAGTGAGAGTTGGCATTAGTTTTATTTTATTTTTTCTAGGGTTATGACTTATTAATCACAAAGTAAAGTATACAAGTCTAACCTCTCTCTATAGTTTAATCCAATGGTTTTCAACCTTTTTCATGACAAGGACCCCTAAATTGATATACTGTGTCATTTTAAGATGTCTTTGGCTATTAAAAAACAGAAGATCTACAAGCTCATAGTGCGGCACCGGGTGCCGCGCTATGAGCTTGTAGATCTGCTGTTTTCCAAAGCCTTACAGTTTGTTGCTCGGTGGTGATCTAACTTTTCCATGTCAAGGACCCCCAAAATCATATGTATTTGGCCTTGGACCTTGCAAATAAAAGGTGTGAGAACCACTAGTACTAGTGGACTCATAATGTGTCATATAGTGTCGTAGTAAATCAGTGTCATACATATTCTGAAGAAAACCTGGAGACTGACATTCAGTAATTGGTTCTTATGATCAAAATAAGAACAATAATGTTATGTAAAACAGAGAATCTTTAAAAAAGGCCAAGTCTTTACCACGGACACATTGATGAGTCCTGCTGCATGGCCATGGGCAGAAAGATGAAGAAACTGGACGTATGATTCTCATTGTAAAAGCATATCAATATGATATAGTATGTAATGATAGGATATAATATGATACAGTATGTAATGATAGGATATAATATGATACAGTATGTAATGATGGATATATTATGATACAGTATGTAATGATAGGATATAATATGATACAGTATGTAATGATAGGATACATTCTTGGTCTAGTGTGATGAATGCACTGAAGTGGAATGAGAGCTGGATGAACACGTTTATGAATAAACATTCTATCTTTGAATGAGTGTGAGCAGAAAAATGATGGAGATGGCGTTGTTTGGAACTTCAGATCACCAACATATTGGAAGGGGTATAAAGCAGAATCTTGCCTTTATATCTTTATTAGCAAGAAGAAGGATACTATTGGAGTGGAAATCACCACTGACCCCTAAAGCATCTGTATGGCTTAAAGACCTCACAATGTACCTACATTTGGAGAAAATTTAATTTAATCTGAGAGGATCACCGGGAAAATTCGATCAGGTGTGGGGCCCTATGATTAAATATATAACTAAATTAAAGACGTTACAGGACAGATAAAGCAAACACCACCATCGACACGTTGACAAGCTCTAGGTTAATACATGCTAAAGGAAGAAAATAACGGATTCCTACTTTCCTTTTTTTTATACACTCCATATGTACCATGGGGAGGGTTAGCGAGGGAAATCATAATACTTATGAATTGATTATTATGTATTTTTTATTTTGAGTTATGTAAGTGTATGTTACATGTCTGAATGTTGCATGTTGTATATGGGATTGGAGTGGGGGGTAGTAAGGGCACAAAAAAAGTACTTTTGACATCCAATAGCAACTGTATTCCCATGTACTTGTCAAAAGCAATAAATACACATTTAAGAGTGTGAGCAGATAATTAAACAATAACATGTCACATGTGTTCTGATTATTGTGCACAGTGTATCGTGTTAATGAGGAATCTAAACAGCACAGAGTAAGGATTTCTAATTAATTTAGAGATCTGTTATTTATGGGTGCTTCTGTAGGTCTATCCATCAGTGTGACAGTTTACAGTTGGTAGTAAGCTTTGTATCTATAGTGAGCTGTATTGATTGATTGAATGTTTTATCAGGCAGAAATGTAAAACAGCACAAGTACAGTTAATAACACTTTGTCTAAAAGGTCCGTCCAAAAAAGTCCTTGCGGTCTTGTTTCCATTGAGGTCGTGACATGACAACACTATGAATATTAATACACAGGAACAACGACATGTCAAGAATACATTTATTAAACTATTCATACTTCTACACATGATCATACAATAACATGTGAAGAATGAGAATAATATCACATTCATATTCAATGAAAACACAATAATGGAATGAGTGAGGAAACAATGATGTAATAATGAATCAATGAATAAACAATGATTGATTTGAGTTCATAAACACATTTAGTAGATGTTTGAATCCAGAGTGATTGACAAAGTCCAAGATGAGAGTCAAACTATGAGTCAAATCTGCTGTCAAAATGAACACTGCTCACATCACTCGGGTGGCTCAGTGGTAAAGTCCCTGCCCACCACCACGGAGGTTGTGGGTTACAATCCACCGTGGTGCATCCGGCTTTGTCCAACGTCTATGTGAACACAACTGGGGGCGGGAGGAGTGGGACGAAGGCCCTACGTCCTGCCGGTGGGGGCTCCTCACTGGCAGGTGAGCCAATAGGAGACAACACAGAGATGTGTGTGGGGAGGAATTCATTGGCATGACGACTAAACTGGGGAGAAACTTTGAAAAATCACACCCAGTGTGAAGTGAGCGGTGCTATTTATGAGTTATTAATTTCATCATGCATCTCGGTAGCCAATCACAGCACGTCCTGCGAAGTGACGTGCTTACATTTTTTACATTATTATTAATTTAATCATGCCCTCGCTAGCCAATCACAGTGCGTCTGCGAAGTTTGAGGTTAATTTCATCATGTGTCTCGCTAGCCAATCACAGCACGCCCTGCAAAGCTTAGCCTATGGGCGTGTTTTCCACAGCATGGCGTCACAGCGAAAGAAAAAAGTGCACGACGGAAAGAAAAACTTTCACCACAGATGGGTCCTAAACCCTCTTATAGGAGCGGTTGCACCGCTCCTATAAAACATGTAATAAAAATAATGAACACTGCTCACAATATGTCGCTTTGTGACGTAGATCTTAGATATTAGAGGGGGGGGGGGGATGGACCAATTACAAAACCCTGTGGGACTCAATAAAGTATACAGAGTTAACTGGTTAAGTATAAAGGTTTATATACAATAAACAATATTGATACTGTGAGAATTACATGATCAAATATACAGTTTTCCTCAGTCTATTCTTGTGTAAAAATATCAAAAATCAAGTATACATAAAATGAGTTTGTATCATAAGAGACACAATATGACACTGATATTTACATCATCATCATCATCATCATCATCATCAGTGTTGATGGACAGTATTTATGATACATATTTATAAATGTATGGAGTGGAGGTTTGTTCACTTCTATCTAATCTAATCTAAGATCTAAAGCTCCCTGTGGTGATGACTCATTTTATACCATAGAGTTTGACATTAATATGGATTTCACCAGGGACCCCCATTTGAACATATTTGTGTCAGGGACCCCCATTTGAACACATTTGTGTCAGGGACCCCCATTTGAACATAATTGTGTCAGGGACCCCCATTTGAACATATTTGTGTCAGGGACCCCCATTTGAACATATTTGTGTCAGGGACCCCCATTTGAACATATTTGTGTCAGGGACCCCCATTTGAACATATTTGTGTCAGGGACCCCCATTTGAACATATTTGTGTCAGGGACCCCCATTTGAACATATTTGTGCCAGGGACCCCCGAACCACATTTGTGTTGTTACAATTATCAAAAATATATATTTAAAACATTTCTAATGTTTTTCTTTTTTTAATAGCAGATCCAAATAGCCTATATATACAGATGTTAACGTGTTTAAACTGATTGTGAGACCACTGGTTCTCAAAGTAGGGTCCAGGGGCCCCTGTGGTCCTTGAGGGGGTTCCTCATCCTAAGCTAAATGATTAAATATACATTAATAGCATCAAACTCAGTGTAACCACTTTAACCATGTATTACTTTGGTATTGGAAAATAGCAGATCTACAAGCTCACAGTGTGTCATAATGTAATGTGTTGTGAGCTTGTAGATCTGCTATTTTAGGAAACATGCTTTAATTTTTTATATAATTTGTACAATTTTTAACACAAATCTTGTCTTATGGGGGTCAAAGGTCAAAAATCTACAGGAGCTTTAATGTGTGACTGTCACTGTGCTGCTTATTACATCATCATGATGATGTCACCGTGATGTCATGATGAGTCACTCATGCCCAAATATGGAGTCCATGACGCCAGACTCATCTAGTCTCAAAGTATCCTGGCAACAGTGGTAACCAAGACAACCTGCACTCACTCAAACATGTTGAGTAACCATGGTGACCTGATGTCATCCTCACATAGAGACTCTATCTCTGCTCACACAGACACACTGAACCAAGAACCCAGAACCCAGCATAGAGAGGTTCAGAGAATGTGTTCTGGACGGTGTACAGGTGTGTCAGTGAGTCAGAGGACCCTTTATAGAAGGACAGAGTCCCAGCAGGCCAGTCCAGATACACTGATACTCTGTTAGAGTCAGAGGGACTGACATGGAGGACAGTCTGCTTACTATTGTGTCTGACAGTGTAACTCTTACCACCTCTACAGTCCAGACTCCAGGACTTGTCATTGTATCCAAGCCCACAGTCATCACCATCTCCTTTCCTGCTGATCCCTCTGTAAGTCACTGCTATAAAAACCCCTCCACTCCACTCTACCTCCCAGTAACAGCGTCCAGTCAGACCCTCTGTACACAGAACCTGAGGCCAGTGATCAAACCTGTCAGGATGTTTAGGATATGATTGATGTCCCCATGTCACCTTTCTGTTGTTCTCAGACAGAGAGAGGCGTCTCTGTGCTGTGTTTGTGTCCAGTGTGAGAGGATGGAAATCTGATGAGAAAAACAACACAGTAAACATTAAATACATCATTCACTGACACACACACACACACACACACACACACACACACACACACACACACACACACACACACACACACACACACACACACACACACACACACACACACACACACACACACACACACACACACACACACACACACACACACACACACACACACACACACGTATCGTCTCTGTCGGGTGGAAACCTTGTATTTATTTTCTTAAAGGGATAGTTCACCCAAAAATGACTTATTTTCTATGGATTACACCCCCCATGAAGCCTTGAATTCATGAAGATGTTTTTGTGTTTGTCTCATTCCTAAGACAATAATTTAATGACCGGTGGAAAGATGCTAATGTCTCCAGTAGGAGACTCAAAGTTGACACTTTGAGTCTCCTACCGGAGACACCACCGGTCATCAGATTATTGTCTTAGGAATGAGACAAACACTAAAAAAATCTCCATGAATTCAAGTCTCCATGGGAGATCCATAGGAAAAAAAGTCATTTTGGGGGTGAACTATCCCTTTAATATCATTTAAAAAACATTTTAAAATAGTGTAAATAGTAGATCTACAAGCTCACAACGTGTCAGAGATACAAGGTTTCTGCCTGACGACAACACAGTAAAATGTGAGTCAGAATGTCTTAAAGCCTCCAGGTGAGAAGTGACTTTCTGTGAGAAAATGTTTACATTAAGTTTATGTGAAATGACATCAATGTGGAAAAGTACTCACATGTTTTACTTAAGTAAAAGTATCAATACTGCAATGTAGAAATACTCTGTTACAAGTAAAAGTTCGGAATTCAAAATGTACTTGTGTAAAAGTACAAAAGTATCGGTATTAAAATGTACTTAAAGTACCAAAAGTAGAAAGTACTCATTATGCAGAATGTTCCATTTCACAAGTTTTCAAATGTATAAATTGTATACAAATCTTTTGAAAATAGCAGATCTACAAGCTCACAATGCGTTGCATGGAGACGCATTGTGTGCTTGTAGATCGACTATTTTCAAATGGCCGAAATGTATATAGGGCTGTTAATGTAGTTAATGTATGTTTTGTAAGAATAATCAAAAACCTCCAAGTAACTAGTAACTAAAGTTTTCAAATAATTGTAGTGGAGTAAAAGTACAATATGCCTTTGAAATGTAGTGGAGTAGAAATAAAAGTACAGAAAATAGGAAATAATCCAGTAAAGTAAAAATACCTCAAACTGTTATTTAAGTACAGTACTTGAGTAAATGTACTTAGTTCCTTTACAACTCTGAAAATACTTGAACTGTGGACCCGCCAAAATAATCATATTTGAACTGGGGACCCCCCACTCTGACAAGCACTTGTCAGGGTGGGGTAGTTGTATGAGTTGAGGCATTACATTTAGTTTGACTCGGTTCCACATACAAATATTGTGAAAATAGCCGATCTACAAGGCGTTGTGAGCTTGTATATATATTTTATAGTATATTTATAGCCGATCTACCACTTATAGATCGGCTATTTCGTAGATCGGCTATTTTCACAATATTTGCCTCTTTTTTGTGTAATATTTGACAATTTGGCCAATTTGGTGTTAAAAAGGTCTTAAAAGTCCTTACATTGTAACATTATAAATGTGCAGATACCCTGTATACACTTATACTGTATGTTGGTTTGTTTACTGTTGAGTGAGAAAACAATGTTACACATTAAGATAATCATCTGGGGACCCCCCACAATAATTTGGGGACCCCCCTGGGTCCCAGTTTGGAAACCACTGTGTTACATAGAAAACATTCAGCATCTATAAGTTAGCAACACCTCACGCCATGTGTGAAGCGTTGCTAACTTGTAGATCGGCTATTTTAGTTATTTTTGAAATATGGAGGAATTACAAGCTGATTTACAAGCTCACAACGTGTCACGATGCGAGGCGTTGTGAGCTTGTAGATCTGCTATTTATTATGTACATTCTATTTTTTTTTCCTTTTCTGTACTGCAGTATTTACATCCACAAGCCGATCTACAAGCTCACAACATGTCACATTGCAACATGTGAGCTTGTAGATCCGCTGTTTTTGAAATATAGCCAATCTACAAGCTCACAGCCTGTCATGATGCAAGGCATTGTGAGCTTGTAGATCGGCTATTTATTTTATTTTACCACAACCCAATCTGCAAGCTCACAATCTGTCACAATGCAACTCGTTGTAAATGGATAGATCGGATAGTTTTGTATTAGAAATATAGCCGATCTACAATCTCACAACGATTGCATATTGGCAATTTGTGAGCTTGTAGATTAGCTATTTTTTAACTATAAATCATCTTCAAGCTCACAACGTGTTATAATGTGACACGTTGTGTGCTTGTTTTTCAAATATAGCCGAAATACAAATTCAGAACCCGTCACAATGTAACCCATTTTGAGCTTGTAGATCGGCTATTTTTACCAAATTTTCTAATATAGCCGATCTAAAAGCTCACAACACATCATGATGTGACGCATGGTGAGATTGTAGATCTTATTTTAAGATTATGTAGATCCACTGTTTAAAAAAGTAAAAGTCCATATAAAAGTTCATCACACGTTAAACAACATATTGTGAGTTTATGTTTGAAATACAGCTGATCTACAAGCTCACAACCTGTCACAATGTAACTCATGAGTTTGTAATCTTCTACTTTTGAGTTTTAACCCATTTAGACCTGGAACGCATCTGTGTCACTTTAGATTTCTTTGGCTATTCAAAAATAGCAGATATACAAGCTCATAGCGCGGCACCGACCTGTCGCAATGTGATCCTTGTGAGCTTGTAGATCGGCTATCTTTGTTATGTTTGATATATTGAGGTCTGAGGAAGATCGAGCAGGCTTTAAACATCACATTCATGATGGTAATAAACCATTTAACTTATGGATCATAATTATTCCAGTGCAGAGTTCTGCTCTGTATCTGGCTTTTTAAATTACTTTGGATGAGCGTGATCTTCTACTTGTTGATGTTTGAAATAACTCACTACCTGTCACATTGCAACATGGTGTGAGCTTGTAGATCGGCTGTTTTTGAAATATAGCCAAAACTCATAGCGCATCATAATGCGAGGCTTTGCAAGCTTGTAGATCTGCTATTTCTTGTAATATAGCCGATGTAAAGGCTCACAACGCAACATGATGTGAGCTTGTATATCGGCTCACAACCTGTCACAATGAGACAAGTTGTGATCAGCAATTTGTATTTATTTGTAATGGTCTATCTAAAAGCTCACCATACGTCATGATCGGGGTTTTTTTTTTTTTGGCCGTTAATTATAAAGATCACAGGCCACCGTGGCCGATTGGGAAAATGCTGTTATTAGACTATTTTATGTCTGTCTGTCTGCAATGGATAAAGCGGTGAAAGTTGGTGACACACATACATTGCAGGCAAGTAATGAACCTTCCTTGTACCATCATTCATGATGACATAATTAACATTAACAAAACAAAACAAAAGCTGTAGGTTTTGCATATTAAGGTTGAATGAGATGTAGGGCCCAAAACATACATTAATGTGTTTATACTGTGTGACGTAGTCACGCAAGCTGTTCATAACGCCCACTTTATTCAGTTATTTTTTGGAAAGCGACACCTCTGCATGATAGAGTAGATAGATATTACTAGCCCACTTCATTCTTTGGCCGGTAAAATATAATCCTGTCGGTCAAGGTGGGCGTCCCAAAAAGTGCCTTGAGGAAACCCTGGTCATGATGCAATGTATTGTGAGTTTGTAGATTGGCTCTTTTTATGTTTGAAATACAGCTGATCTACAAGCTTACAACCTGTCTCAATGTGACACGTGAGCTTGTAGATCAGCTTTATTCTAAATATTGCCGATCAAGCACACAATGTGTCACAATTCGAGGCGTTGTGAGGAGTTGTGAGGCATTGGGTCTCATTCACTAAGCTCAGGTCCTCACATATTTTGTATTTATGTGCATATACATGACTTCACACGTTCAGTATTCATTCTTTTTTTTTTTTTTACCGTGAATGTGGGCGGACACTCAAACTCACGTCTGCTCAGGAACAGACTTTCATATGTTATTAGAATGCCTTATTCTTCATGAAAAATCAATGACGATAGTGCCAAACCTCAAATAATGTTTTTATGTGCCCAAAATGTGTCAACACATTAAAAAAACATTATGTCAAAGATCAATTGCTTGGATGCATATGGTAGACATGATGCAAATTCAACCGAGTATTTATTTTCAGTTGACACATTTAGAGCTGAATTATTAGGTCCTTTTGCATGTTTTCCGTTCCTGCAAATATGGCCACAGTTTCACATATTGGACTTTCATGCCAACAACATATGTTGTGCTATTCATTTATAATATTGACCACATCACATCACGCTTATGTCTTATGATCTAATGAGGATGCAGTATGGATGAAATCTGTGTCCATAATATCGATTCACCATTCTGACGTAGGACAGGATATGTTGTTAATCCAAAGGACAGGTTTATCCTCAGTAATCAATAAAGTGTGATCTGGTCCATAATCGGATCTTGGTGTTACTGGATTCCAGCGTCAAAATGTTACCTCAGTCAAATGCAAGCATTATTTAATAGAAAAGGCTTCTATAATATCCTTTCCACGTTTTATTAGCCTATTATTTGGTGGTGGGGTTAAACTTTATAACTTCTTTTTCTTATTAAGAGAGCATTACTTTATTAACGTTCAGCTGATCCATCGTGCGATCGAGGGACTCACTTCCAGACAGAACAGATGTACAAGTTGACAATGTGGTGCGACTTGACGCGTTGTAATTTGCAGATCTGTTTTTTTTTTCTTCACGTGGGTTATTTCTGGTTGCCTTTTATGGTGTTAAATGGGCGTGGAACAATACACACTAGTGACTTCAGAACACAAATAAGATACACCTGTGATCCACACAAATCACAGCTCTGAATCCTCTTTCATGAATCACACGTCAGAATTAACTTATCCCAATATACATATGTTATTTATGACCAGGACATACACCTTATTTATGACCAGGATATACACCTTATTTATGACCAGGATATACACCTTATTTATGACCAGGATATACACCTTATTTATGACCAGGTTAGTGAATGAGGCCCATTGTTTCTGTCAACCCACATGACCTTAGTTTTCTGAAAAACTTAAATGTTTTATTCAAAAAGAAAAAAGAAGATTCATGTTGCTATATACATAGAAACATCTAAAATGACACAGATGCTTTCCCGGTTTTAAAGGTATAACAACGTATAGGCTTTCCAGGTCTTAATGGGTTAAGGACCGGGCCAAGAGCAGAGAAACCTCCTGAATTCCCTGGAAGCTCTACTGAAGAGTTTTCAGGACAGTATCTGGGGAGGGGCCAACTCACTATAAAACTGTGTATAAAATGTTAATGTGTGATATTGACACAGACAGACAGATACTCACATTTTGTAATGAGTTGAGGTTTAAGCCAATCTTCTCCTCCATGTTTCACTCTGTAGGAAATAGAACAACAATGCATCAATGTCTAACTGTCTAACACAACGTCTCCACTACCTGACACTACAGTGTTTCTCCTATCATTATCTTGGCCCTGTAGCCCATCCAGACATACTCACTGCTGCCCAGTTTGGATCCCATCACCTCCTCAGACTCCACCTTAACCCCTAGCACTCCACTCTCCTTTATCCCTTCTTAATGCAAGTTTACTATGCAGATATATCTTGTTCTTAATGCAAGTTTATTATGCAGATATATCTTGTTCTTAATGCAAGTTTACTATGCAGATATATCTTGGATATATCTTGTTATTTCTCAACCACTAATGTACAGAATGTTATTTAGATAGCATGTTGTTTAGACATCTGAAAATATCCTGATAGATGCTGTGTTGACTCTGGACTTGATAAAACACAGTGGACCAACACCAGATGACATGATGGCACCCAAAATCATCACTGACAGTGAAAACTTCACACTGGAGTCAACACAGCATCTACCAGGAGATTTTAGAGGACTATGCAGAGTGAATAAATTAACATACTTTTCAGATGGTCCACATTTCTGTATAATATATCCTTTTTTTATGCGCAATGAATCTAGAATATATGAAAGTTTCACTTTTTGAATTATATTACGGAAGAAAATTAACTTTTTGAAAAGGATCTGTATATATATAACCTTATTTGTTTGTTGGTTAAAGTATTAACTAAATATGCATACATATTTGCATCTATTTATGACTTTGTGTAAGGATAAGGATAATTCCTTTTAACAGGACGTTCATGAAAGTCCTTGCGGGCTTGTTTCCAATGAGGGCCTGTGAGCAATTAGGGGTTAAGAGTCTTGCTCAGGGACAAATTTCATTTCATCGACACATATGCTGGCGTGGCCTGGAATCGTACCTGGGGCAACCAGGGCCTCTGGCTCCCTAGGCGGGCTCACTAACCACTCAGCTATGGCCGCCCCCGTGTCAGAGTGAATACATTGTTAAGAGACACACATGAGGGAAACACTGTACATTCACTGTACTATCCAACATGGACACAGTCCAAGTCTACTCACATGCAGTTCTCCAGAACTGAATCATTCACCATGTTGAGGCTCAGGTCCAACTCTCTTAGGGAGGGATGAGAGTTTACAGCTGAGGCCAGAACTTCACAGCATCTCTCTGTCAACCAGCAGTGAGTCAGTCTGAATGAAGAATGAAACACCAGATAAAAAAAATAATAAAATAAAACACGTTACAATATACATTATTCCTGGATTGAGAACCTGGACCTGGCCGTGATGGACTGTCAGGATTTTGGACTAGTGACCCAAGAGGTGGAAAGGAAAAAAAGAAAGAAAGAAAGAAAACATACAAAAATACAACAAGAATACAAGAAAGAAAATAAAGACAGATTCTTAAGATAAAGTTCAGCTCACTTGTCCCACTATAATTAAGGCATTTGTAGATTTTAATACAAGGCTGTTACTACCATCAAACACTCATTGCAAGATCATCTGCAAATTGCTACAAATGAACAAGGCTATCCTAATGTTTCTCACAAATGTAATTTTAAATGTTGAGGATGTTCCTGCTCTCTGTGTCTCATAGGTCTTTGTCAGGTCTTGCTTGAGTTATTTGATCCTTTTTAAACTTTAGACCAAATAATTAACTATACGAATGAGAAGTTCGTCAACCCCAAATGTTTTCTCCATCACAATGGTGAGTATTAGGAATTCAGATCAGTTCAGAAAGATGTTTCATAGGAAGGAGAAAAATACCACATGCTTATAGGGAGGAAATCCAGATCACCTTTGTACCTGCACAACTTTTTAAGGGTGGTCATCTAGTGAAATCCCTATTCTTGAAATGGACACCTGCACCCATTAATATCTATATAAATAATCAAACTTAGAGGATGATCTGACAAAAGACATCCAACAACGATGTTTTGTAATTTTGTATCTCAGCATGGCAGGACATGGAGGTAGGCTTGGGTTCCCATGATATCAATCTTATTAATACATTCTCACCACAGCATTCATATTATATTCACATAATACAGTACATAATAAAACAGAATTGATCAAAATAAATAGGGTGAATTAATCTTACTTTCACCCACTTTTACTTGTAAATGTGATATGACAATAAAGTTTGATTCTGATTCTGGATGAGTCCAATCGTCGAATGTTTTTATTAGGCGATTATTTTTTGGACGATATGTGTCATTTTATTTTGCAAAATAAATGTATCCTAATGGTCTGCCTCATGAGAATTAAACTCTTCAAATATAGCCAAATTAAATGCAAATCGCAATACAAAACGTGCACGAAATGCTAATCAATTTGGGCCATTCTAATAATGATTGATGATGATGATGATGATGATGATGATGATGAAGGCGCGCTCTTGTTGCGCTTATTATCGACGAGTCTAGGCTACAAAACTCAGCCCCCTCTCCGGTAGGTAGGTAGGTAGGTAGGTAGGTAGGTAGGTAGGTAGGTAGGTAGGTGGGTAGGTATGTGGGTAGGTAGGTAGGTAGGTAGGTAGGTGGGTAGGTAGGTAGGTAGGTAGGTAGGTTACTGAATGGAGCGGAGGAGAGGATTGCTTTCCTAGTTGTCTGTTTATCAGCTACTGTACGTTTGATGATATCTGTATATATATATATTTATATAAAAACTAAATTGAAACTACAGCTCTAGTTTCTGCACATCCTCGCTGTGCATTTGCAAACTTGATGACACAGGAACACGTGTCCCTCCGGTCTCACAAGATCCAGAACTTGATTCTTAACTTTTATTGTCAAGTCTGGATATTACAACTTGTGTCAGCTTATGTTTATATCACCTGTCAATCAATGTGATTTGAAATGTGAGTTCACTCACGACCCAACGCACGTTACGAGTCCCTTTAGTTACAGGGGAGGGGGGCGGGGCGGGTGATTTATCCCACAGCAGCACAAGTTATTATTTGTCAGAATATAAAAAGTGAACCTGGATGGTTGTGTTTCACCACATCGTTGTTGTAAACTGAGGTTGGCTTCTCTGCTTCAACTTCACTTCATCTCCTAGCCTGTGATCTTAGCTTAGTCCTAAAACAACAGTGGTGGAAAGTAACTAAGTACATTTACTGAAGTACTGTGTCAATACAGTACTCAAGTACTGTGTCCAGTGGTGGAAAAAGTACTCAAATTATTTACTTAAGTAAAAGTACCAATACTGCAATATAAAAATACTCTGTTACAAGTAAAAGTCCAGAATTAAAAATGTACT
Source organism: Gymnoscopelus braueri (assembly GCF_963280865.1). Lineage (NCBI taxonomy): Eukaryota > Metazoa > Chordata > Actinopteri > Myctophiformes > Myctophidae > Gymnoscopelus > Gymnoscopelus braueri. Next base: position 3,241,447 of record NC_137613.1, on the reverse strand, counting down.
TGAGTAAAAGTTATGGTGGCATAAATGTATAGATTGTCAAGTATATATATTGTGTATTTGTTGGTTATCTCATTGAAGCAAGGTTTCACATAAATGGGCTAATTCCAACTCAGCTACAGCTGTCCATCTAACAGCTGAGCTGACTCTCTCATGCTACTCTTACTCTGTCAGCTATGTGTATATGTGTACCTCGATCTTATCTTTAGTACATACCTTATATGACCATTTAGAATAGCATCTCTGGTACATTGTGGACTATAAGAACTGTGTTAGATGGGTGCTCAAGAAGCTTGTGCCCGAGGGGCTGCAGGAGCTTTTCATGATCTGTATGCTGATGCTCTGCTGAAATCTTCCTAATAAATGGTCTAAACTTCACCCAACTGGATATCATATTTTCCATAATAAAGTACAAAAGTATTGGCATCAAAATGTACTTAAAGTACCAAAAGTAAAAGTACTAAATATTTGAAAATAGCAGATCTACAAGTTCACAACGCGTCACAATGCGACGCGCTGTGAGCTTGTAGATCGGCTATTTTCAAATAGCCTATGTATAAAATAGGGTTAAAGTGGTTAATGTATGTTTCATTATATCATCATTTATATCTGAAAAGTAACTAGTAACTAACATTTTCAAATAATTGTAGTGGAGTAAAAGTACAATATTTGCCTATGAGATGCAGTGGAGTAGAAGTAAAGGTATTGGAAATTGGAAATACTCAAGTACAGTACTTAAGTACATGTACTTAGTTACTTTCCACCACTGACTGTGGCAACACGTTGCGATGTGACGCGTTGTGAGCTTGTAAATCTGCTATTTTCAAAACATTTTAATACATTGTATATATACCATGTGAAACGGGACATTCTGTATGATGAGTACATTCTACTTTTGGTACTTTAAGTACATTTTGATACCAATACTTTTGTACTTTTACTCAAGTAATGTTTTTATTCCGGACTTTTACTTGTAACAGAGTATTTCTACATTGCAGTATTGAACTTTGTGTACTTTTTCCACCACTGTAAAAAAATATCCTATGGAAGTGATATGTTTTACAATTATTTGTTGTCTAAACAAGGTTTGGTCAGTGAGAGAGTGAGACAGGTGCATGTTAGTGAGAGAGTGAGACAGGTGCATGGCAGTGAGAGAGTGAGACAGGTGCATGGCAGTGAGAGAGTGAGACAGGTGCATGTCAGTGAGAGAGTGAGACAGGTGCATGTCAGTGAGAGAGTGAGACAGGTGCATGTTAGTGAGAAAGTGAGACAGGTGCATGGCAGTGAGAGAGTGAGACAGGTGCATGGCAGTGAGAGAGTGAGACAGGTGCATGTTAGTGAGAGAGTGAGACAGGTGCATGGCAGTGAGAGAGTGAGACAGGTGCATGGCAGTGAGAGAGTGAGACAGGTGCATGTCAATGAGAGAGTGAGACAGGTGCATGTCAGTGAGAGAGTGAGACAGGTGCATGTCAGTGAGAGAGTGAGACAGGTGCATGTCAGCAGAAATACACGTCGTCTCATCTTGGTTTGTTCATTGACAGCGTTCAGTCACGTTACTATAGTAACCAGACACTGCACACGTTACAGCCGAATGTATACTCTGTCGTACGACAGGGTCGTGCGGTGAAAATAGTAGATCTACAAGCTCACAATTCGTTGCGTCAGCGACGCATTGTGAGCTTGAGTATATATCTCAATTAAACATATATTAAATACAATAACCAAATATTATTTTGAAATAATAAATCAGGTAAATGTATCTTACCTTAGAATTTCCAGTCTACAGTGCAGACTCTTAAGTCCAGCAGAGAGCAGATCCAGTAGTCCTGCTTCCTGCAGGTTGTTTTTGCTGAGGTCCAATTCTCTCAAATGTGAAGGATTAGAGCTGAGAGCTGAAGCCACAACTTCAACCTCTGTCTGTCTGAGGTTACAGCCAACAAGTCTGTAAATACAGATTAAATAAGAGACTATCAAATCAAATTACACCTTTCACTGGCATGGAAGTTAACTAAGAGATCTCCTACTGTATCTAGTTATACAGACATAAACAGTTTAAGTATGATCAGAGAACAGGGAAGTAAACAACAGATGAAAAGTTAATGTAGTGTAAGTAAATCTGAGTAACCAAGCTCACTGTTTAAAAAGCCATTATGGTCTGTTTTCATGGTAGAATAACTCATAAAGAGGACACATATGAATAGTTTGAGGACTTGAGTTCTCTTGTTGTTCTGTGTGTACTAAGGTTGGGGTCGTCTGTCGGCGATTGGATGAGTCCAATTAATGTTGGTTACCTTCATGTTACATGTGTGCACTTCAACTACAGTATGCTGAGTATACTAACATAGTTTTGTCTTCCATTAAAGGAATATTTCACCCCAAAAAATATTTTTTCCCTATCAACTAAACCTTGAATTCATGGAGATTTTTATTTTAGTATTTGTGACATTCCTGAACCTAAATCCAATATTCTACTACTTTAATTAAAATGCCCACGCTGTGGTGTACGTCCCGGGTTGGTCAGCACACGAGGTCTCCGCTTGCCTCCAAACTTGCCACAGACTATTGATCAGTGCTCTGGTTAATGCCTAGGCTTCTTTCCCCACCTTCAATGTACTTACATATTGTACAGTTAATATAAAACAACATTATTTTTATTCAGGCACATTTTAGCCACTTTTTTTTTGGCCGCTAGGCCCACCCTAATCCACATGTGTGACATAGGCGCAGTGTCCCATAAAAAGGACAAGGACTGACAGATAGAGATCTCCATATATGGCCATATCAGTTGGATCACTGGTGCACCGTAGATGTGAGGGCCACGAAGCGGCCCCAACCTCTAGTTTGACTAAATGACATTAATATGAAACCAATCTTAACAAGAGCAAAGCTATATTTAAAACATTTTCTTTAAACCTGGATCATCAGTAGGCTCATAGTGATTACACTGTGAGAGTTGTTTTGGAGTTTATATACTTTTCTTTAATATAGTTTTGCATTGGTTTTCTACCACAGCAGACAACGCAATGCAACCAAAACAAAAAAGTTCTGAGGTGGGGGGAGGGGCAGAGTGGAGTGTGGAACGGTCAACACCACTACGTCACAGAAAGACTGAACAGAGGAAGAGAGCAATGTTCAACCAGCAGTTGAAGGTGTGAAATGAATAAAGTGAGAATGAGCAAATATATGGCATATTTACTATTTGGTGGAATTTATCATCTGATACACCTGAGTCGCGCACAAATCAAGGCTTTACACAGCCTTTCATGAGTCAGACGTGGCTCTTTATTTACAAGCAACCCTACACTAAAGAATATAGCAGACATGTTAAGAGCTGTATGAAGGAGGACCATTGAAAATAACAATTATCTTGTCCTTTTTATTTTAGCTACTGAGAGGATGGCAATGTCCGTGGGTTCAAACCACTGGTCTGGTGGGGGTAACCAGCAGGGCTTTTAGACTCTTAGTTTAGTTTTGACCTTAGTTTAGTTTTTACCCTGCTTTATTGTGGTCTGGCCTTTATTTGCACATACACACAATACCACTAGTCACTATTTGAGACACAGACAGTTTTATTGGAACCTTTATGTCAACTTTAATTTCTAATTATAGTGTTAACTGTAATGTCAGATTGACTCTAGGTTGTTTCTATTCACTTGACTACTAACCGAGCCTTTCTGCAGTTCCTCACAGCTGGGATCAGTCTCCATCGCCCCCCCTCTGATGTGTTGTATTTGTCCAGGTCCAACTCTTCCAGAACCTCCTCAGACATCAGCAGCATGACGGCCAGAGCTGAACACTGGCTCTCAGACAGTTTCTCCTTTGATCCGTTCAGGTACTGTTGGATCTCCTGTAGTAATGAGTGGTCGTTCATCTCCATCAAACAGTGGAAGATATTGATACATCTGTCAGGAGAGATATCATCAGTGTCTATCATGCTCTTTAGGTTCATGATGGCTTTCTGGATGCTCTCTGGACTGTTCCCTGTCTGACCCAGTAGGCCTCCTAACAGACTCGTGTTGGACTCCAGTGAGAGGCCATGAAGGAACCGAACAAGTAAGTCCAGGTGGCCATTTTCACTGTTCATGGCTTCTTCCATAGCAGCTCCCAGGAAGTCGGAGAGGGAGTAACAATCATATCCCAGGAATGTCTTCAGTACCTTCATATTCTTCTCTGTGAAACAATGGAACAGGTAGACTGCAGCCAGAAACTCCTGGATGCTCAGATGAACAAAGCTGTAGACCGTTTTCTGGAAGAGCACACCCTCTCTTTTGAAGATTTCTGTGCACACTCCTGAGTACAGTGAGGCATCTTTCACATCAAGACCACACTCTTCCAGGTCTTCTTGGTAGAACAGGATGCTACCTTTCTCCAAATGTTCAAATGCCAGCCTGCCCAGCTTCAGAAGAACTTCCCTGTCAGTCTCCATGAGATTAATTTGATCCAGCTCATGTGTCTCATCATACTTCTTCTTCTTTCTCTTTGTCTGAACCAACAGGAAGTGGCAGCACATCTCAGTCAGGGTCTTGGGCAGCTGTCCTATCGTGTGTGTCCTCAACATGTCCAGCAGAACGGTAGCAATGATCCAACAGAAGAGTGGGATGTAACACATGATGTGGAGGGTCCTTGATGTCTTCAAGTGTGAGAGGATTCTGTCGGACAGCTTCTCTTCACCGACTCTTTTCCTAAAGTACTTCTCCTTCTGGGGGTCTGTGAACCCTCGCACTTCTGTCACCATGTCAACACATGCAGGAGGGATCTGATTGGCTGCTGCAGGTCTGGTGGTTATCCAGAGGAGTGCTGAGGGGAGCAGATTCCCCTCGATGAGGTTTGTCAACAGTACGTCCACTGATGATGTCACTGTGACATCAGAAACAATGTCATTGTTTTGGAAGTACAATGGAAACCTGCTTTCATCTAGACCATCAAAGATGAAGCCAACTTTCCAGACAGCGAGCTGCTTTGCTGTGACCTTCTTTAATGTTGGGTGGAAATCATGGATCAGTCTGAGAAGACTGTACTGCTCATCTCTGACCAAGTTCAGCTCCCGGAATGAAAAGGGAACCAGGAGATTTATATCTTGATTTTCCAAACCCTTTGCCCAGTCCAGAGTGAACTTACGCACAGAGAATGTTTTTCCAATGCCAGCGATGCCCTTGGTCAGAACTCTTCTGATGGGTGTCTTTCTGCCAGGGAGGGGTTTAAAGATGTCACAGCATTTGATTGGTGTGTCATGGAAGGTCTTCATCTTGGAAGCTGTCTCAAGCTGTATCACCTCATGTTGGCTATTAACCCCTTCACTCTCTCCCTCTGTGATGTAGAGCTCTGTGTAGGTGCTGGTGAGGGAGGTTCCAGGCTCTTCTGTCATGTGGTCTTTCACATCATCAAGACTGTTCAAACTGATCTTATAATCATTCAAATCAACCAGCAGACGGACATCTGAATTGAGGAGATAACACTGGGGACAGTCATAGTTTCCTGTTGGAGCAGACTGGTCCCAGTATGAGGTGATGCACTGTCTGCAGAACCAGTGTCCACAGCTGGTAGAGACTGGATCTGTCAGAACCTCCTCACACACTGAACACCTGGACGTCTGCTCACGTGCGGAGAGGCCCCGGTGGCCTGTCCTTTGCACTCCTCCGCGGCCGACCCCGTCCGAGCTATCCCGAGACGCCCCGTCTGCCCCAGTTGCCCTGCCACGGACCGCACGAGGACCCCCGCTGTCGGCCTCGCCTGGACCCCCAACACAACCACTCTTCTTCCTCTCTCTGTGAAGATGAAGACATTGTATTACTACATAATAGTTATTGTAATAATAAGTACATACAATATAATATGACATTTAACATCATTGATGTGTTAATGCAGAGCTGCCAAGTCTCACCCTTTGAGAGTGAGAGTCACGCAATTTAACCTCTTCACGCGCCTCACGCCACACTTGGCATTTCACACGCTTTACCCCCCTCTCACTACTTTATAATATATATTTTTATTTAATTACATATTTCCATAAATTATTGCTTGAGGCTTGCCGTTGTGGGTGATATCCCCCCCACTTCTGGGACGAAGAAAAAATAAAAAGAAGAAACCTCCAAGCAGAAAAACAGCAACCGGGTGGAAAACGTCCTAAAACACACTTCCCCATGTTTTGGCGGACCGTGGCCGCCGGATTAGACCCGGTGTGAGGGTTTTAGGACGACGGTTCCAGTTGGCGATGGACTGGAGAGAAGAAGGACCGATGTTTCCTTTTTGCTTGATATTGTTTGATGGCGAAACCATCATGACTGATACACATGAAAGACCCTTCACAGCTAATAGAGAATTTTACATTTTAAGAATGGGTTCAGAATTGAATGAGTATATACGGCTATAGTTAAATGTTTGAAGCTCTTTCTACTATAAATATGCATCCATGTGTTCTGCGCGCCCGTGGCTGCGACGTTTCTTTTTTTCCACACATCTACACTTCATGGAGTACATTTCATTGTCCCGAATTAACCGAGTAACAAAAAACCGGAAATAAAAGGGGGGAAAAAACGCACGCACATGCACTCGCGCTGCGTGCGTCCGTGTGTGCGTCCCTGATGAGACTAAAGTCTCACTCCTAGATTTTCCTGAAACTTGGCAGCCTTAATGTGTTGATGTACAATAATAATCTCCACTGTCTTGGAACTGTATATTCATAAATATTTAATTCATAAATTATAAAGATATGAATTGTCTATTTTTGGGCGGTGTAGCCGCCCCTATATGTGAGGTTGGGACATTGACAAATGCTGCACTGTGATTGGCCACCCATTGTACCCCCCCAACCCTGCACTGTGATTGGCCACTCATTGTACACCCATTCCACCCACAATGGGTGGCCCCTGGCCACCCATTGTACACCCCATTGACCCGCTGACTCTATTCAGCACTGTGATTGGCTAGCGAGACACATGATGAAATTATGATGAAATTAATAACCTATAAATAGGACTATGCACTTAAAAAAAAACATATGTTTTTTAAGTGAGCTTCCATCACTGTGATGACCAGTATGTGTGAGGTTGGGACATTGACAAATGCTGCACTGTGATTGGCCACCCATTGTACCCCCCCCCCCCCACCCATTGTACCCCCCCAACCCTGCACTGTGATTGGCCACCCATTGTACACCCCATTGACCCGCTGACTCTATTCAGCACTGTGAAATTAACCTATAAATAGGACTATGCACTTAAAAAAAACACATTTTTTTTTAAAGTGAGCTTCCATCACTGTGATGACCACACCGCCCACTTCACACTGGGTGTGATTTTTTTTACTGATTAAGACACATCCATTTTTGTCCTCACTGGCAGGTGAGCCAGTAGGATACAACAGCAGTAAACTCAGGGAAATAAATATCCAATTTTGTTAATAAACTGTGTACTTTAAACTCTAACTAGTTGTAATAGTAGTTTTTTCTTTACTAAACAACTACTATTGGGAGTGGTGTGTTCTCCTATATCTTCCTGACTTGGCACCAGTTCAAATCCTAGCTGCTGTATTGTCAACAAGATGGAGACATGAGAGTGATTTCTGACAGGCAGGAGAGACTGTTACCCCAACAAGATGACATAAAAGCATGGATATTATAATATAACTAGAAAATATTGTTCCTAAAAAGAAACAATGTGGGCTCGCTTTAAAGCCCAAAAAAATTTGTTATAAAAAGTACAAATTCAGTTTGACTCTGTATCTCTGTCCTTGCGTTGTGTGTGGGTGTAGACTTGCCTCCGGTTAATCAGATTTGGAGCGCCTGTTATCATTCTCCTAATTGTCATCAGTTACACACCTGCTTGCATAGCTGATGGTAGTAAGGGGGGGTGGAGGGGTATATGGGGGCAGGAGTGTTGGGTGTGGGGTGCTTCCCCCATGGCTCCAGTGAGCTTGTAGATGAGCTATATCCGATGGTTTTCAGTGTGTGTGTGTGTGTGTGTGTGTGGGGGGGGGGGGGGGGTATGTTAACCAATAGTGTTAAATTGGAGCTTGAAATTTACAAAATTATTGCCATTAAGATTTCACCCATTTACACACACATTCATACACCGATGGTGGAGGAAACCATGCAAGGCACCTGCTCATCGGGAGCAATTAGGGGTTCAGCGTCTTGCTCAAGGACACTTCGACACTAACTCTGGGGGAGCCCGGGATCGAACTGGGAACCTCGCAGTTGCCATCCGGCCGCTGCCACCCCCTGTACACACACTTTCCCAAAATAGCAGATCTACAAGCTCGCAACGCATCGGCTTTTTTTTAATAGTTGAAGTATGACAGGGTGGGGGGGGGGGGGGTGGAGTGGCAGTTGAGTATGGGGGGTGTGTGTGTGTTCGTGGGTGGGGGGGGGGGGGGGGGGTCGGAGCTTGCAGTGTACAAACGTTTTAGCATCAAAATATACTTTAAGTAAAAGTACTCAATGTTCAGAAAATAGCAGATCTACATTAAGCTCATAATGCGTCACATTGTAGATCGGCTGTGTGTGGTTACTGTAGGTTTTGTATTAATAATAAATTCTGCAAAGTAACAAGTAACTAAAGCTGTCAAATGCTGTCATTGTAGTGGAGTAGAAGTAACAAAAATGGAAAGTAAAGTAAAAGGACTTCAAAATAAAACTGTGCATGGTAAGCACTTGCATAGTACTTGAGTAAATATACTTAGTTACTTTGCAGGACCACTGCCTGGCAGCCAATGACTGACAGATTAGGTAGCAGCAGCTGCACTGGTTGCTAGAGTGTGTAGGTGCATGGGTTTATATTAATGGTCTTAACTAAAAATGTATACATCACACAGCTCTTTGGATTAAATCGTAGAGCCGACCCGTGCGCACTTGGTGATGTAAAATAAATATCTGTAGTGTAAAAAATTTGGCCACAGTGGCACAGTGAAAACACAGGGCATTTCTCCTCCGTCCTTTTCTCTCCCCACTAACAAAACCCATTGGAAATGCATAGGGTGCTTAAAGTTAATTATTTCAAAAACTACAAATTATTTCAAAATAAAAAGTACACAGTAAGCTAAAATGTTTACAGTTTGAATGGAGTTTCTAAGTGAAAGTATGTGGGAGTAGTTAGGTGCCATACTTTTGGGAGAGAAAGAAATATTGTATTGCTGCAGCGAGCCCACAATGATAATGACTTTTTTAAGGGAAAAGGTGAAAGGGTCTTTGTTGTAGGGATCTTTGATCAGCTTTCAAACATCTATTTGACACAAAACCCGTCACTTATGAAATTACTGCACGTTTAACATTTTTTTTTTTTTCATTTTTGTTATTACAACCATATAAGTTTATATTAAATTATTTCTAAGTGGATTATTATATTTTTTGTTACAGTTTACAGAGATCAGTGATCATACTTTGTGTTTGAAGGTCCAGGTTCATTACTGAAGTTCAAAGGAGGGAAATCCTTTGACCAGTCACTCTTCATAGACACACATCTGGGTGTTGGAGACTCTGGTCTGTGGTGAAGACTTCTGGAATCATAAAAATGTTTATGAAATCATCATTTGAATGAAATACAGTTTACTGCTCAGATATTACTAGTAATATTCATAGTGTGGCTGCAGAACAGGGTCTCCTGTACAGTATGTCAGTCCCCTCAAAAGTAGACCAATCACAGCTCATGATTTTCCTGCCACTGGACTGTGAACCTCTCTAACATCTCATTTGTTTCTGAGAGAAACATATTTGAATAAGAGCTATCACCCTTTTCCATTCATGTTAATGGGATCATTTTTATTATTCACACATTTGTATTACTCCTCCCACAGTTTTGCCGGCATTTGACATGCCGGCAAAACTGTGGTAGGAGTAGTGCGGCAAAGTTTTATAGTTACTATCTATATAAATGTGAACATACACAAGTGTTGTTGCCTATAGGCGACAACACTAACTAGATGTAATATGTTCAATGAGACCTGGCTGAACCAGACTGGTAACAAGGAGTTAATTGAGGCATCACCTCCTGAACGACCTGTTAGGGTTCAGATAAATGTGGTTCTATTGTATCTGATTGGTTTAACACCAGCTCAATTCCTATCTTCTGTATTGTCAACAAGTTGGAGACATGAGAGTGACAGGCAGGAGAGGCCATTACAGTCACCTCAACAAGATGACATAAAAGCATTGATATTGATAAATAAAACAAATATATATATATATATATATATATATATATATATATATATATATATATATATATATATATATATATATATATATATATATATATATATTTAACCCATTTTGGGCGGGAACCCCTATTACCTTTCAGGACGGGAACCCCTTTTGGGGTTCTTGTTGCTATGTACAGTATATAGCAACATACATTTGTTGTAATTTTTGAATAAATATTTGAAGTGTTTCAGAAAACTTAGGTCAGGATTTAGAAGGTGTTTTTAGAACCGGCCTCAGGTCTAAATGGGTTTAGACCAAAAGTCAGAACAGCATCAGAACATATTTTCTAAAGACATTAAATCAAATCACTGACTGTTTCATGTCCAATACTTTGTTTGTTTCTGTGTGTTCATTAGTAATACAGAGCATAACATTTTACTTGTTGTTAATTTAACTTGTTTTTTATACAGATTCATTATTTGTGTATTTCCAGTTGACGATCACAGAGATCAGTGATCTTACTTTGTGTTTGAAGGTCCAGGTTCATTTCTGAAGGTCATAGGTAAATCCATTGACCAGTCACTCTTCATAGACACACAGCTGGGTGTTGGAGACTCTGGTCTGTGGTGAAGACTTCTGGAATCACACAAATGTTTATGTAATTGTCATTTGAGTTGAAATACAGTTTACTGCTCAGATATTACTAGTAATATTCATGGTGTGGCTGCAGAACAGGGACTTCTGTACAGTATGTCTGTCCCCTCAAAAGTATACCAATCACAACTCATGATTTTCCTGCATAGGCCACTGGACTGTGAACCTCTCTACCAATTGTGATATTTCTAGCCCTTAGTTTCTGAGAGAAAAATACTTGAATTGGACCCGTCACCCTTTTCCATTCATGTTAATGGGACATTTGTATTCACTAATACATTTATATCAATTAAACTATGCAACATATCGCTTAACAAAATGCAAACACACCATTCCCGGTGAAGGCCGTTGATTTGACATGCCGGCAAAACTGTGGGAGGAGTTGTGCGGCACAGTTTTAGAGTTGTTATCTATATAAAAGTGAACAAACACAAGTGTTGTTGCCTTTAGGCGGCAACACTAACTAGATGTAATATGTTCAATGAGACCTGGCTGAACCAGACTGGTAACAAGGAGTTAATTGAGGCTTCACCTCCTGAACAACCTGTTAGGGTTCAGATAAATGTGGTTCTGTTGTATCTGATTGGTTTAACACCAGCTCAATTCCTATCTTCTGTATTGTCAACAAGTTGGAGACATGAGAGTGACAGGCAGGAGAGGAGAGGCCATTACAGTCACCTCAACAAGATGACATAAAAGCATTGATATTGATAAATAAAATATATATATATATTTAACCCATTATGGGCGGGAACCCCTATTACCTTTCAGGACGGGAACTGTCCTGTTGCTATGTACAGTATATAGCTACATACATTTGTTGTAATTTTTGAATACATATTTGAAGTGTTTCAGAAAACTTAGGTCAGGATTTAGAAGGTTTTAGAACCGGCCTCAGGTCTAAATGGGTTTAGACCAAAAGTCAGAACAGCATCAGAACATATTTTCTAAAGACACTAAATCATATCACTGACTGTTTCATCTGCAATACTTTGTTTATATAGTATGTTTCTGTGTGTTCATTAGTAAAACAGAGCATAACATTTTACAGTTTAACTTGTTTTTTATACAGATTAATTATTTGTGTATTTCCAGTTGAAGTTCACAGAGATCAGTGATCTTACTTTGTGTTTGAAGGTCCAGGTTCATTACTGAAGTTCAAAGGGAAAGCCTTAGACTGATCACTCTTCATAGACACACAGCTGGGTGTTGGAGACTCTGGTCTGTGGTGAAGACTTCTGGAATCACACAAATGTTTATGAAATTATCATTTGAGTTGAAATACAGTTTGCTGCTCAGATATTCCTAGTAATAATTTACAGTGTGGCTTTAAAACAGGGTTGTCTGTATATGTGTCCCCTTAAAAGTAGACCAATCACAGCTCATGATGCTACATGTATGACATGATAAAAGAGAACCACCTCAGACCCTGAAAGCCTTAAACACCTGCTGAAGAGCATGAACATTGGATCATAGTTGATAATCTATGCATTTGTCTTTTTTTAAACACATCTCTCCACCAACAGGGCCTCATTCACCAATATTCTTCCCAAGTTTCTTCTTAACTCATTGACTGCCAGAGTTAAAACATCGTCTATGCTGCCATTGCCAGCGATTCCGAGCGTTTTATCTAACCTTTGAAAAATTATAGAATATTATTCTTCTCAATGATCCACCCGCTGATCGCTTTAAAAGACGTACGGGTGTTCAGTGATCTTACTTTGTGTTTGAAGGTCCAGGTTCATTACTGAAGTTCAAAGGGAAAGCCTTAGACCGATCACTCTTCATAGACACACAGCTGGGTGTTGGAGACTCTGGTCTGTGGTGAAGACTTCTGGAATCACACAAATGTTTATGAAATTGTCATTTGAGTTGAAATACAGTTTACTGCTCAGATATTACTAGCAATATGCATAGTGTGGCTGCAGAACAGGGTCTTCAGTACAGTATGTCTGTCCACTCAAAAGTAGACCAATCACAGCTCATGATTTTCCTGCATAGGCCACTGGACTGTGAACCTCTCTACCAATTGTGGTAACTATAGTCCTTAGTTTCTGAGAGAAAAAATACTTGAATGGGACATGTCACCCTTTTCCATTCATGTTAATGGGACATTTGTATTCACTAATACAATTATATCAATTAAACTATGCAATATATCTCTTAACAAAATGCAAAAACACCATTCCCGATGAAGCCGGTCGATTTGACATGCCGGCAAAACTTTGGGAGGAGTAGTGCGGCAAAGTTTTAGAGTTGTTATCTATATAAAAGTGAACAAACACAAGTGTTGTTGCCTTTAGGCGACAACACTAACTAGATGTAATATGTTCAATGAGACCTGGCTGAACCAGACTGGTAACAAGGAGCTAATTGAGGCTTCACCTCCTGAACAACCTGTTAGGGTTCAGATAAGGATAAGGATAATTCATTTTAACAGGACATTCATGAAAGTCCTAGCGGGCTTGTTTCCAATGAGGGCCTGTGAGCAATTAGGGGTTAAGAGTCTTGCTCAGGGACAAATTTCATTTCATCGACACATATGCTGGCGTGGCCTGGAATCGTACCTGGGGCAACCAGGGCCTCTGGCTCCCTAGGCGGGCTCACTAACCACTCAGCTATGGCCGCCCCCTGATAAATGTGGTTCTGTTGTATCTGATTGGTTTAACACCAGTTCAATTCCTATCTTCTGTATTGTCAACAAGTTGGAGCCATGAGAGTGACAGGCAGGAGAGACCATTACAGTCACCTCAACAAGATGACATAAAAGCATTGATATTGATAAATAAAAACAATAAATTTAGAAGGTGTTTTTAGAACCGCTCTCAGGTCTAAATGGGTTTAGACCAAAAGTCAAAACAGCATCAGAACATATTTTCTAAAGACACTAAATCACTGACTGTTTCATGTCCAATAATTTGTTTATATAGTATGTTTCTGTATGTTCATTAGTAAAACAGAGCATAACATTTTACAGTTTAACTTGTTTTTATACAGATTAATTATTTGTGTATTTCCAGTTGACGCTCACAGAGATCAGTGATCTTACTTTGTGTTTGAAGGTCCAGGTTCATTTCTGAAGGTCATAGGTAAATCCATTGACCAGTCACTCTTCATAGACACACAGCTGGGTGTTGGAGACTCTGGTCTGTGGTGAAGACTTCTGGAATCACACAAAGGTTTATGAAATTATCATTTGAGTTGATTGATAAATAAAAACTATACATATATTTAACCCATTTTGGGCGGGAACCCCTATTACCTTTCAGGACGGGAACTGTCCTGTTGCTATGTACAGTATATAGCAACATACATGTGTTGTAATTTTTGAATACATATTTGAAGTGTTTCAGAAAACAGGATTTAGAAGGTGTTTTTAGAACCGGTCTCAGGTCTAAATGGGTTTAGACCAAAAGTCAAAACAGCATCAGAACATATTTTCTAAAGACACTAAATCAAATCACTGACTGTTTCATCTCCAATACTTTGTTTATATAGTTTGTTTCTGTTAACCTGGCTCTCTTCATAGACACACTGCTCAGATATTACTAGTAATCATTTACAGTGTGGCTTTAGAACAGGGTTTTCTGTATGTCTGTCCCCTTAAAAGTAGACCAATCACAGCTCATGATGCTACATATATGACATGATGAAAGAGAACCACCTCAGACCCTGAAAGCCTTAAACACCTGCTGAAGAGCATGAACGTTGGATCATAGTTGATAATCTAGGCAGTTGTCTTTTTTTAAACACATCTCTCAGTTCCACCAACAGGGCCTCATTCACCAATATTCTTCCTAAGTTTCTTCTTAAGATTCTTCGTAAGAAAAATCCTCAGAGAAGTCTAGTCAGATTCAGGACAGATTCAGGTTCTTAGAGAGCATAATGTTCATAATGGTGTTCTTATAAAGATGAATCCATATCCTTATAACTTGAAGGGTTGTGAAAGTTGATTCTAATTCTCATAGGTAGTCACACCATCAATCCTAGTTAGCATCCTAATTAGCATAGGTAGCTGCCTCACCAATCACCATAAAAGGGCATGACTGCATGGCCTGCACACAGAAATGAAGTTGAGAGAATGACGTCCAGAATGCCTCAACTAAAGTCTAAAGACGGTGGAACACCACACTCCAAACATAATAAAGAAATACATACTTCTGATTTCTTCAATTCTACAATATAGGATTTATGTAATAATATGTTTTATCATATCTGTAGAGCAGTGGTTCTCAAAGGATGGTCTGGGGACCCCCATGGGCTCTTGAGAGAGTTCCAGGGTCTACAGCAAAACAAGGAACAGTTTAACCTGCCCGTTTTGAGCTTGTAGATCGTCTATTTTCAAAACATTTAGTTCAATCTAGATTTTTTCCATCCTCATATCCGCCCCGCAAACCCATAAATCTATGGCTCAACCCGCCCCGCGGCCCGCGGTGGGAAAAAAAAGATCAAGTACCCAATTTAATTTTAAGTACCCAAAGTCGCTTCAAATGTCTACAGTAGCACAACATTGTCATGGGCTAAATAAACAAGCATGTTGTTTATTTATTTTTTTGCGTGTGAGAGCGGCTGACCCGCTCACCCGCATAATTGCCTCTGAAATCCTGACTCGACCACCGCGGGTTGACCCGCGGGACCCGCGGGTTACGGGTCGGCCCGCTCATCACTAACGTCTGGACACATGGAGACAGACACTGACTGCAGACAGCAGGCATAAACGTAACTTTGAAAAGTTAATCTATAAGGAAACATTGTTTACTCTGTCACCAGTGATTATTATTTTATTGTTTTCAAAGTGAATGAACTGTGGGTATTTAACAACATGGATTGCCACTGGCCAGGTTTCTGGGAATATTTTCCTCTCGGACACACGTTCCGAGTTATAGGTCTATATTAGATTTATTTTTCTGTCTCTAAGACAAATGAAGCGTACCTGTGAGGTGTGAGTGGGATTGAAATGGATAGATGGATAGATAGATAGATAGATTGATAGATCAACCGACAATCGATCGATCGATGTGTTTTGGCCAGAGTATCTGGTTCTATCACCATAAAGAAATAGGCTGTGCCTGCATGGTGTGAGGTGCGTTCCCTATAGTCTGAGATCAGAATGTTTTCTACAGCAAATTGAAATGAACTTTTCTACTTGGTAGCACCGGTGCCACCACTTTAAACATGTAGCAGCACCATAACATTTAAGGAGCATCAACTTTTTATTATTATTAATAAAACAACTAATCTAACAGTGTGGTAAATTAAAATGTATAGGAGGATTGACCTACTTTGTATGTGGAGGTCCAGGTTCATCACTCTTCACAGACACAGATGGAGGCTCTGGTCTGTGGATGTGCTGTTTGTCAGTTCCCTCCTCCTCTCTCTCCTCACAATGACTCATCTTTGGTATTTATTAAACCTGTCAAGATTACAGTCAAAATAGACCAGAAAACAGTAAATGTGCATGCACACACAGCTACAAACACAGTCACGTGCACAGACTTTGCACTATGCTTTACTCTCCTATTGTTCCTACACCAGGCCTACTGCTAATATACATGATGTTCCTCTGGTTTCCTGTCAATCATTTATTGTATTTGTCTAACCAGCAATGAACATAGAGCAGGAATACCAGGTCAATGCAAGCATGTGGCTGCTATGATGGTTCACACACACACACACACACGCACGCACACACGCACACGCGCACGCGCTGAATCGCACCAATGTGAGATTGATTTGTACATTACAGAGAGCATTTCAACTGAAAGGATTCCAACACTGGGACATAAAACGTGTACAAAGAGTAACATGTCAAATGTAATGAAACATCTGGTGATACATAGGATACACTTGAAAGCAGAGTCATGCACCGTGTCCACTATGTACATGAAGCTCAACTTAGACTCAACTGCACGATGGTGTCACTCGCCGAAAGCAGCCAATCTACAAGCCCACAACACGTCGCAATGTGAGACGTGTTGTGACCTTGTAGATCTACTTAAAGAAGGAGCACTTGTTCAATCTTATCTTCATATAATAGGTTCTCAAAATGCTCTTTATATCTTTATACGATGCCACCATTTCTGTCTACTCACTCTGCGTCTCATTGGTGGGCTGTGGACGAATACATGAACGCTCGCCCCAAAACACACTCGCCCGGGTCAAATCCGGCGACCTCGGAGCGGTTGCCACCTGGTATTCCTAACCTAAGTAAAACTATGCCTAAACCTAACCTTATTCCTAACCTTAACCTCAGTAAAACTATGTCTAAACCTAACCTTATTCCTAACCTTAACCTCAGCAAAACTATGCCTAAACCTAACCTTATTCCTAGCCTTAACCTCAGTAAAACTATACCTAAACCTAACCTTATTCCTACCCTTAACCTCAGTAAAACTATGCCTAAACCTAACCTTATTCCTAGCCTTAACCTCAGTAAAACTATACCTAAACCTAACCTTATTCCTAACCTTAACCTCAGCAAAACTATGCCTAAACCTAACCTTATTCCTAGCCTTAACATCAGTAAAACTATACCTAAACCTAACCTTATTCCTAACCTTAACCTAAGTAAAACTATGCCTAAACCTAACCTTATTCCTACCCTTAACCTCAGTAAAACTATGCCTAAACTAACCTAACCTTGTTCCTAACCTTAACCTCAGTAAAACTATGCCTAAACCTAACCTTATTCCTAACCTTAACCTCAGTAAAACTATGTCTAAACCTAACCTTATTCCTAACCTTAACCTCAGTAAAACTATGTCTAAACTTAACCTTATTCCTAAAAGTATCCTCAGTAAAACTATGCATAACCTAACCTTATTCCTAACCTTAACCTCAGTTAAACTATGTCTAAACCTAACCTTATTCCTAACCTTAACCTCAGTAAAACTATGTCTAAACTTAACCTTATTCCTAAACGTATCCTCAGTAAAACTATGTCTAAACCTAACCTTATTCCTAACCTTAACCTCAGTAAAACTATGTCTAAACCTAACCTTATTCCTAACCTTAACCTCAGTAAAACTATGTCTAAACCTAACCTTATTCCTAACCTTAACCTCAGTAAAACTATGTCTAAACATAACCTTATTCCTAACCTTAACCTCAGTAAAACTATGTCTAAACTTAACCTTATTCCTAAACGTAACCTCAGTAAAACTATGTCTAAACTTAACTTTATTCCTAACCGTAACATTACATTACAGTCATTTAGCAGACGCTTTTATCCAAAGCGACTTACAGTAAGTGTATTCAACATAGGTAGGGAACGAAAACTACTAATCACCAGAAGTCTTAAGTGCATTTTCTGCAAAAACAAGCAACCAAGAGTATACCTAGCGCTAAGGTAAAAGTGCAATATATCAGCTACCTATTTCCTTAAACAGATGAGACAAAATAGCTAAATCAAATGAGCATGAGCTAAAACAAATAAGTGTATCGACTAAACAAGATCCAATAAAACAATACAACAATAGAAAACAGTAAAACTATGCCTAAACCTAACCTTATTCCTAAACGTATCCTCAGTAAAACTATGTCTAAACATAACCTTATTCCTAAACGTATCCTCAGTAAAACTATGTCTAAACTTAACCTTATTCCTAACCTTAACCTCAGTAAAACTTTGTCTAAATCTAACCTTATTCCTAACCTTAACCTCAGTAAAACTATGTCTAAACCTAACCTTATTCCTAACCTTAACCTCAGTAAAAACCAATGCAAAAACCTCTGGGGACAAGCGGTCCCAGGTAAAAAATGGGGGTGAGTGTGTTTTGGGTCGAGCCTTCTGGTTACCATGTAAACATGTCAGAAATAACCAGTGACATAATAATAATTGCACCTTATATAGCTCAATGGTAACTGCCTTCACTCCAGTGTTTGATTGAATACTTTTTTAACAGTATGCCAAAAAAGCACAGAAAGTACAGTTCTATACAAAAGGATGCTAAAAGGATTAAACCCAAGAAAGCACTATGGCTTGTTTCCATTGGGGTGCTGTGTATTCAATTAATCTAATCTTTTAATGACAAACAATAACATACAATACTATGCAAAAACATCATATTATAAACGAGTAGTAATAAAAAATAATAAATATGTAACAGTAAACACACTTTAATAAGTAAGTGTCCCCAGTGGTACACAATATTGCACATCATGCCAAAGGTTCCTATCTATATTCCTATCAATATGTCAGAGAGGGAAATACAGTTGTTAATGCAAAAGTAATAATACTCGGCTGATATTTCACGCCAGTATTACATTTTCATGTTTTGTTTTTCTCCTTATTTTATTGTATGTAGCATGAGATCACCTTGTTGTCATGTTGTGCATATTGTATAATAAGAGGATTCACATACGTTGCCTCAAAATGAAAATCACTACCGTATCCATTCAGCAGAGCGACGTTGCCTATAGTGATGCAAATGTAGGCCTTTATCTTTAGGTTATCATGGGGTGCCAGGACTGCCAGGTGTGGGGGTCTGGGCCGCATCACCTGTACTCACCTGGCATAAAAGGGGCTCTGAGTCTGAGAGCAGCTTGAGCCATTAAACTTAAGACCACCGCTGAATAATTGATTGATTGATTATACTTGCATATTGTTTTTATTAACGTTTTTCAGTTTTGTAGTCAGTGTAGTGTTGTTGTTAACTAGTTTCCCCAGAGATTCCCCCCGACATTTTCCCCGAGTACCCTCCGTAGAGAAAATAATCTAGCCTGCCCTAAATGTAATTTCTGGGAACGCCACTGTTCAGTAACACTGTTACAGTTACTGTAATTTAAATGGGTGTGTTACCTGTGTTATTTGATGTGATCCAACTGAACTGTTTCCCCCCATGGAGTCTAACTGTCATCTAACCCAGTGGTTCTCAACCTTTTCAGGCCTCAACCCCCCAAAATAATCATATTTGAACTGGGGACCCCCCAAAATAATCATATTTGAACTGGGGACCCCAGGGACCCCCCAAAATAATCATATTTGAACTGGGGACCCCCCAAAATAATCATATTTGAACTGGGGACCCCCCGCCCTTACAAGCACTTGGAATTGTAGGCATACAATTTAGTTTGACTCGGTTCCACAGATAAATATTGTGAAAATAGCAGATCTACAAGCTCACAACGCCGTGCACTGCGATAACACACACAGGGATAACAACCTCACTCTACAACAAAGTATCACATGACCAAACTCCCCTGAGGTCACATGACTTACTGTCAACTGTGGATGTGATGTGATTCTAATTACAACACGTCACTTCTAACAACTTATTAAAAATGGCAGATCCACAAACTCACAACGCATCATATTGTGACTCGTTGTGAGCTTGTAGATCTGCTATTTTTGAAGAATGTTGACTGTCTTCTCTAATGGGGGCCACTGGCACAATTTTTATTTATTTATTTTCAGATGGGGGTCCACCACCAAATACATATTAATTATAATAATTTAAATCAGTTTATGGTTCTTGACATGAAGATGTTTCAGAACCACTGATCTATCTAACTCACATGGACTTCTGTTCTGCTCTGCTCTTCTAAACATGTTGCTGACCAGTGTTGAACTCCACTACCTTTTTACTAACTAGTATTGTAACTAATTACTTTAGCAAATTCAACAACATCTGTTACAATGACTGAGATTAAAATAGGCTTCAGAGGATTATAACGTTTATTATCATCTAGTGATCTACTGTCACTCTAACCTCAGCACAGCAGGGGACATGACCCCCACACACACACACACACACACACACACACACACACAGACACACACACACACACACACACACAGACACAGACACAGACACACACACACACACACACACACACACACACACACACACACACACACACACACACACACACACACACACAAGTTCAAGCATGATCTCTCTATCACCGTCTATATTCCAGGCAGAACTAAACAGAGTGATTTGAAGACATGCTTCATAATATATCAACAGTACAGTGGGTCGTGTTTATAATACTTTCCCCTCTAGTCTACAGCAAATCTCTTTGCCAAAAATAGTAGATCTACAAGCTCACAATGCGTCACAACGCCACACGTTCCCCCCAGAATAGGGTGTGTGGGGTTGAAGTGGTTAACATTCTTAACACCAGACTAGACAGATTATTGCTACAGTGTATTGTTTAAAATCTCTCTCACACACACACACACACACACACACACACACACACACACACACACACACACACACACACACACACACACACGCACACACACACACACACACACACACACACACACACACACACACCCACACACACACCCCCCCACACACACACACACACACACACACACACACACACCCGCACACACACACACACACACACACACACACACACACACACACACACACACACACACACACACACACACACACACACACACACACACACACACACACACACACACACACACACACACACACACACACACACTCACACACACTCACACACACACACACACACACAGTAGGGGTGGTGTACTGTTACAACTGGTTTCCAAGTTAAATGTAAATACAAAGTAACTAGTTATAGTTATAGTTACTGCTCTATGTATGTAATATATATTTATTTTTGAGAGCTATAACTTTAACTAGTTACTTTTTAAAAGTAACTTGCCCAACACTGTCAAGGAGAGAGAGAGAGAGAGAGAGAGAGAGAGAGAGAGAGAGAGAGAGAGAGGAACACAAAGCTGTGGTCACATGGTTTACAGTAAACTGCTGTGGAGCCTGCCTGGCTACAGACCATAGGCCCCGCCCACTCCTCTGAGTGAACTGTGTCAGGCTAGTGGAGACTCTGAGTGACTCACACTGTGTTAATGTCAGAGTCATAACTTATTCCTTATCTAACTCACATTCTTTTTTACAAGTCTCTGTGTTCTGAGAGAGAGAGGGAGAGGGGAGGGGTGGGGGCTGCCAGCCAGAGGGAGAGAAAGCCAGAATGAGAGCGAGGGGCGAGGGAGGGGTAATTCTTTGAGACACACATCCAGGTTTTTGACCAATAAGCATCTTTGTTTACACCTTCAAAAGGGTCAAAGGAATCAGGTGACATTGATCCCTTTCCCCTAATCACTCATACTATGTCATGACGTATGTTTAGGCAGAAGAATCATTAAGAAGCAATACTTCATTGTTTGTATATTCAACTTTTATGACCGAGTCATTGTATAAACACCATCAACTATACACCAGACTAGAGACATTAGTTCTAGTAAAGTGATTAAAACACTTACCCTATATTAATCTTTAGGCTTTAATTGAACGTGGCAAATGCTGTGTTGTTAAAATGGTGGACTGTGAATAAACACATAAAGTTCTATCATACAGTAAGGAGTGTCTACAGAGCTGAGGAGGAGTCACTGAGTATTTAACCCTGTGAGGAAAGAAAGCCTGGTGAAGCGAGGTTATGTGAGGACAGAGAGAGAGAGAGAGGAAACATGTTGTTACAGTGTATTCATGTACTTTACATTGATGTTTCATGAACATATGTGTATCAGTGTGATGGAGTTAAAAATATATGTTTTGTGGACCAGATTGATATGATCTAGAACTATCGATCTAACCAGTCAAATTAATATAGTGATGTCTTTTTGGGCCTGTACTTCAGTCTTTTAAACATACTTTCTGTAACTCTACTATACTTTCCCTACCAAGGCCATGTAGCTGGCTCCATAGCTATCTGGTGCCGGCTCCATATGTTTCCAATCAGTAAAAACATGTCTTGGTCAACGCTTTGTGATCTAATGTCCTAATGACCTGTATCTCTGTACATGACCTATATCTCTGTATGACCTGACATCGTCACTAATTTACTCTGTCAGCTGTCACCCTGTCACAGATGAACCTGCCACATGTCCTATGATATCGAAGGAATAACTTGTTTATGGAACCATAAGTTGTACACAAGGATACTATAAGATGAACAACAACTTATTATGATGACACCCTGATGCCTGACAGCTCATCATATATGATCTGACGTCTGAGGGTCTTAACCAATCGTTAGGATCCACCTTATATCTGATGTCCGGACTCCAACTTGTGTATAAATACTATTGCCTGTCTTTGTAATAGCAGAGAGATATGTTTGCAGTACGGTGCCTCATGGATTGATTCTTTCTCTTAATACAATGTCAACCTGTTAATTTGAGAACCGGCCTGTGTCTGTCTTTGATTTCGTCTCATCCTTTTTACACTGGGTTTTCAGCGGTTTAACTACAAATAGTTTTAATTAACATAGAGCAGGATTTACGACCCTTTATCAACTCTATTACAGTGTGTTTTACATTGTGTTGTAGTTGTCTCTAGTCTTCCTCCCTATCTCTCTCTCTCTCTCGCTTGCTCCTGCCTCTCGCTCTCACACACACACGCAGCACACATGTGGACTCTCACACTGACAAACACAGGATACAGACAAACATAGCAGGAACAGACAGAGGAGGGGTGGTGTTATGTAACAACCGGTTTCCAAGTTAAATGCATTGGCCCTCATTTATCAACGCGGTGCAGCCCAAATAATGGGCGTAGAGCGAGATCACCGCACCTTTCGGCATTTATCAATATATCCTGACGTGGGCTTCATCCTACCGTACACTGCGATCTCACGTCTGGTCGAGACCAGTTGTTGACGTTGGCTGCGCCCGTTTATTCCATTCTAGACCTGCGGAGCAGCATTGTCTGACTGTCTGACAGGCATCTGGACACATAATCCACTCCTAAATGTATATCTACACACTAATAATTAATCCCTGTGAAAATATAACATTTTACAAAGTAATTTAAACAAACTGCTTTAACAGTCATTCAGTTGCATTGGCTATTTTAAAATAGCAGATCTGCAAGCTCAAAAACGGGTCGCATCGCGACGCGTTGTGAGCTTGTAGATCTGCTATTTTCAAAATATACGAGCGCTTTTGCGTCGGGACTCGGGAGTCCCGCGGTAGGGACTGCCGACGATCTTTTCATGGACAGTGAGGTGTACAAACTTACAGTAACTTGTCCTATGTTATGGAGTTATGTCATAGAGAGTTACGAAGTCTACAACCTGGCTGGGTTAAGGATATAAACCCGACGGTCCAATCTCTTATTAACGTGGCGGAATCACTGCCGCGGAATGACTGCCGCCCGTCCGAGTCTCACGGGGAATATCCTACATGACTGCTTGTGCACTGCTCGGTATGGGTTAAATAAATTAATATACAAACGTATTCCATTCATGGCGATGTGATTGGTATCATAATATGTCATTCATGTAGGCTACAAGCCTAAGTGTGTGTGAGTGAGAGAGAGAGAGAGAGAGAGAGAGAGGTGAGGCGTGTGCGTGTGCGTGTGTGTGTGACTTGACAGGCAGCGAGGCGAGGCGATCGGGGGAAACTCTTTCTTATTGGCTTTTGATGTCTTTGGTCGTATTCTGATTCTTCTTCATGTCGTAAAATCGGGGCGTTTTGAGAATATTTAAGGGCGTGTTATTTAAATGACGCTCGTTTTCAGACGTGAGATTTATCAAAGCTCCGACCTGATGTACGCCAGGATTGGCTGTGTAGGATCCGTTGATAAATGTGACTTTGACGTTGGTGTACGCCGAATATATGGAAAAATATAAGCCGGTTTATACGCTGCGTTGATAAATGAGGGCCAGTGTGTTCACCTCACTATACAGTTTTATCTTCACAACATGTTGTTACTTGACCTGCTGCTAAAAGGTCTGTCTGTCTGTCTGTCTGTCTGTCTGTCTGTCTGCCTGTCCTAACAGAGACGAACAGTGTTTATGTTTGACAGGAAGTGTATTTACAATATATTCTTTTGTCTTTCTCGTCATGCCAAACAGCCCCCGCCCCCTTCTGCAGTGGTCCTCTAGTTCCGGAAACCCCCAGGGGTCCTTGAGGAGGTCCCATCAGTAAAATTTTCTTGGCCGCTAAAATGTAAAACATCTGAGAGCAGGGAGCTGGTAGTTCGGCTAATATCTATCTGTGGAACCTAGTCAAACTAAATTGAATGTCTCAATATTCCAAATGCTTGTCAGTTCGAATATGATTATTTTGGGGTGTCCCCAATTCAAATATGATTATTTTGGGGGGGTCACAGCCTGACATGGTTAAGAACCACTGCAATTGAGCAGATGTTTGTAGATCACCTACTGTATTTAACAGGACCTAACACTTTATCTACCGTCGTTTGACGTCGTTGCTGCTAATTTCATTTAAGCTAGTGTTCTATGGTCTATGGTCTTTTATGTGTTAGCTTAAACACTGTTCAACAACACTACTGTGCTGAGAACACCATGCAGGCTACCGTTAGCTATTAGTTAAAACACTGTTTAATAACACTACTGCTCTGCAAGCAGCATGTAGGCTACCGTTAGCTTGTTAGCTTAAACACTGTTCAACAACGCTACTGCTCTAACAGCAGCATGTAGGCTACCGTTAGCTTGTTAGCTTAAACACTTTTCAACAACCCTACTGCTCTAACAGCAGCATGTAGGCTACCGTTAGCTTGTTAGCTTAAAAACTATTCAACAACCCTACTGCTCTGACCATAGATATAGAAACCTAGATACCTCATTGGTCTCTGCAGTTCGTTGGAGCAACTGGTATCGCAGTCGCCATTT